>NC_062538.1:3156598-3161598 GCF_022655615.1 Tachysurus fulvidraco
CCTTAACTGTAATTGTTCAGTAGTGCTTAATGTATTTATGTACTCAAAAGTCTTTTTTGTACTAGAGCACAGCAGTAATGAGCAAATACTCAACACAGCCAGGACTGGGACTGTAATACATTTGGGTCATGGATCTACAGACAAGTGGGAAAGAAAAAGAAAAAACTGGGAAAATACAAAAATAAATAAATAAACAAATAAACAAATGAACAAACAGACAAATAAATAAATAAAAACAGAAACAGAAACAGAAACAGAAACACAGACAGACAGACAGACAGACAGACAGACAGATAGATAGATAGATAGATAGATAGATAGATAGATAGATAGATAGATAGATAGATAGATAGATAGATAGATAGATAGATAGATAGACAAACAAATAGATAGATAGATAGATAGATAGATAGATAGATAGATAGATAGATAGATAGATAGATAGATAGATAGATAGATAGACAAACAAATACATAGATAGATAGATAGATAGATAGATAGATAGATAGATAGATAGATAGATAGATAGATAGATAGATAGATAGATAGATAGATAGATAGATAGATAGATAGATAGATAGATAAATATATGTGTGTATGCATTTGTATAATATATATATATATGTGTGTGTGTGTGTGTGTGTGTGTGTGTGTGTGTGTGTGTGTGTGTGTGTGTGTGTGTGTGTGTGTGTACAAATGTACAAATGGCTTTAAAACTCAAAGGGTAAAAGGAGAGTGAGTTTGCATTCGTTAAACTCGTTCCTAGACCTTCAATTATTGCATCATTTCATCAAGACCTAAGAATAGCTGTGACATCATAATATCACTGACACTTCATTTAAATGCAGCCCACAAGGTGCACCTAGTTTCAGCAGACGACCTGTCTGACTGGAAGGTGAAAGTTTGTCAGGGGTTTATTTTCTCTGCTCTTTTGCCTCACGGGCAACTGAAAACAAAAATTTATGAAAAAAAAAAGAGAACACGAGTTCCATCAGAGAAACATGTTCGCTCAGGGAAAAGGAAGAGCAAGAAGTTATCTCAGATATGGATCAGTGGTTCATTCATTTAAATATTCAGACTTTAAAATGTAAAACTTATTTAAAAGCATGTTAGTGGAATTTATAGTTCTGGGAGAAATTCAGAAGAAAACTATAAAAAAATGTTTATTTCATTTTTTAATTTTTTTTTTAAATTTCATGACCACATTTTAAATCTCATTGCCACATTAAATGGCTTTTTAAATATATATAATTTATTTGTTTGTTTATATATTTATTTGTTTGTTTGTTTGTTTTTCTGTCCTGTCCAGTCACTAAAACTCTCAAAATCAGATCTATTATTCTTTTGCCTCTTTTCTTGAAGCTTCATACTTTCTGCTACTGTACATTTAATTTTCATTCATTCATTTTCTACCGCTTATCCGAATTTCTCGGGTCACGGGGAGCCTGTGCCAATCTCAGGCGTCATCGGGCATCAAGGCAGGATACACCCTGGACGAAGTGCCAACCCATCACAGGGCACACACACACTCTCATTCACTCACACACACACACTACGGACAATTTTCCAGAGATGCCAATCAACCTACCATGCATGTCTTTGGACCGGGGGAGGAAACCGGAGTACCCGGAGGAAACCCCCGAGGCACGGGGAGAACATGCAAACTCCACACACACAAGGCGGAGGCGGGAATCGAACCCCCAACCCTGGAGGTGTGAGGCGAACGTGCTAACCACTAAGCCACCGTGCGCCCCCAGCGTGGAAGATATATTATTAAATTAAGACAAATCTGCAGTAATTAGAAATGTGAGATTTACACATAAAGACTCTTTATTTAGAGATTTAACGTTTTATGAATTCACTACTAGATTCCCGTATATTCCCGGTTCATATATAATCATATACGTCTTATTTATTTTCTTGCATTTTTGTTACATCAGCAAAAAATATTTTGTTTGTCATGTACGCATCCATACACAGTGCAATGTTTGTCATAAGAAAGATTCGAAATGGAAAAAATAAAAATAGACTAGAATAGAGTTATAGAAACAATAGCATTTAAGCTATAGAAATATGTATAAAAATGACAATTTAATATAAAGATACAGAAACAGAACAGTGTGACTATTAAGGATAAAGGGGCGATTGTGTGAGATCTGGCAACCCCATGGTCATGAATTCCTTATAATTCTTGTCGTTTTACGAACTGAATGATTCACCCAGAGAATCTCTTTACCCAGTAACTCATTTCCCATTTGAACTCTTATCTATTAACACAAATTCAAGTCCAAATGAAAAATCTGATATCATTTTAAAAAATACAAACGTCTCGTTGCCAGGTATGCTGGGAGAGGTCGACCTGGCGGCCCAACACGTGCTGCTGGAGATGGGCTCGATCACGTACATGGTGAGGCTGTGCTACCTGCGTCCGCTTTAGTACTCATTGACAGAGCTGTGCTGACAGCAGTAGTGTGTAAACCTGTTAGATATTATCAGATCATGATCTAAACAGAGGTCAGAACCTTTTTACCAGTACACCGGAACTCCATTCTGCAGAGAACGCAGGATTATCTAGCTGTGAGTCTGATCTAAATGAAGTCAGGACTCGGTTAGCTTGGGGCATCTCAGACTGCAGAAATGGGTTTCATATCAACATCTAATTAAGACAGAAACTCACTCACTCTCTCACTCATTTTCTACCGCTTATCCGAACTACTCGGGTCATGGGGAGCCTGTGCCTATCTCAGGCGTCATCGGGCATCGAGGCAGGATACACCCTGGATGGAGTGCCAACCCATCGCAGGGCACACACACACACACACACTCTCATTCACTCACACACACACTCACACACTACGGACAATTTTCCAGAGATGCCAATCAACCTACCATGCATGTCTTTGGACCGGGGGAGGAAACCGGAGTACCCGAAGGAAACCCCCGACGCACGGGGAGAACATGCAAACTCCACACACACGAGGAGGAGGCGGCAATCGAACCCCCAACCCTGGAGGTGTGAGGTCGAAAGTGCTAACCACTAAGCCACCGTGCCCCCAGACAGAAACTGAATATAGAAATTTTATGGAATCCTATGGAACTTTTCTAGGAATATATCACCCCGATAGTCTACGTGTAATCAGGAAAGCTCATAAAAGCTACAAATTCTTGAGCTCCTGAGTGCCTTCTTATATATGAGCTTCATCTGAAGCACTAATGCGAAGTGAGGCATGACAAAGACATTCGATGATGAAGATGGACACATCCTGTTCCTTAAATTCAGCATATTTGTGCTGCTGGGATATTCATGTGTGTCTGAGTAAAGTATTTATATTAGCATGTCATCAGATATACTCAGAAGCAGCAAAAAGAAGGACTTTGTCGTGGTTTTAATGGACACGTCTTCTAGTTTCCTCTAGGTGTACATGCAGCAGCGTGTGTCCGTGTGGGCAATGCTTTAGGGGCAGGAGACACACGTAGAGCTCTGATTACCAGCAAAGTCGCTCTGTTTGTCTCAGGTAAGAAAAAAAGGATACACGGCTCATTACGACGCTGCTGTCCAAACACAGAAACACATGTCATAGGAAGGTCGTGTCATTACTTTTAGTTAGTTAATAGTTCATAGTAATAGTTTTACTACTCTTCTACTCTATATTCAGTATAACTCTGTCTAGTACTCATTTCATAACACACAATCAGTGTTGGGTAAGTTACTTTAAAAAAGTAATTAATTACTAATTACTAATGACATCATCAATTTTGTATTGTAAATACTTTACTAATTACTCTATCTGAAAAGTGATCGAATTACTCAATAAGTAATTTAACTCATTACTTCTTAAAATCCCTATAAACCTTTAAGCTCAATTTCCATGTCGTTGTAGCACTTATCTAAGTAAGATGAAAACGTTTTTCGATCAGGCAGGGCTGCTTTTGTGCCATACACGGGTATTTGGTTTAATATGCGCCTAAAAGACGGAGATTCCACAGTGCGCAGCGGTAGCATCTCTTCCACTATGTAGCCTGCAATCATTTTTTTAAGCTCACCTTCAGTCACTTTCTGCACTGCCGATGTAAAATCAAGTTTTGCCTGCTTAACAGTGTTATCTGTCGATGAACATGGATCACTCAAAAGTGTTCGTCGATGCTGTCTATTCAGGTGCTTCAGTAGACTACTTGTACTATTGACCGCGGCCGACAGTTTTTTCTCACCAGGACATAGTTTACATTTTACTGTAATGTTCTTGTCTACCTGAGACAAAAATGTGAAGTCATTTGAATTTTCCATTTGGTAAAACGGCCACTCGGTTCTGCCGACATCTTCTGCTTCAGACAGCTTCACAGGCAACTGGCGCGAACTCACGCGCAGCTGTTTTACGATTTTTAAGAGGCCGCTTTCACGTTTACATTTAGACGATACATTTAGATTTTAATTTCATTACTGATTTATACAGAACTGTTGAACTAATTTACAGTATGTAACGCAAGTACATTACAAGTAACTGTAATTAAATTACCTAAAAATGAACAGTAATCCCTTACTATACTTTTTTCAATGGATAAGTAATTTAATTACAGTAACATGTTACACCCAACACTGCACACAATACACACTACATACAGTAATAAGTGTAATACATCATGTGACGTGTTCTGTTCCAGGAGTGTTGGCACTACTACAGGGGATTGTGCTCGGTTCTACTAAATCAGTGTTAGGCTTCATCTTTACCAACGATCAGTAAGTGTGTTTATTATTAAGAGACATGATGACACTCGATTACACTGTCAATGCTTTTTACATGGGAACACAACCTAAAACATCTAACATCTCTGTCTCTCTCTCTTTCTCTGTCGGTCTGTCTGTCTCTCTGTCTGTATGTCTGTCTTTCGATCTGTGCTCTCTCTTTTTCTTTCCCTGTTTGTCTCTCTGTCTGTATGTCTCTCACTTTCTTCCTATGTCTGTCTGTGATCACTCTCTCTCTCCTGCTCTCTCTCTCTTTTTC
>NC_062538.1:3164098-3264098 GCF_022655615.1 Tachysurus fulvidraco
CAAAGAAGAAGATATAGAGCTGATGAAGAGAAAGTAAAGAAGAAGAAGAAGAAGAATTGGAAAAAGAAGAAGCCAAAAAAGGAGACAAAGAAGAAGATCCAGAAGGTGAAGAAAAGGTCATCAGACTGAAACTGGTGACGGTCGATTCGAGGTGTAAACAGAGATACGAGAGCTCGGCTGGTTCAATGTCAAAACAAACACACACACACACACACACACACACACACACACACACACACACACACACACACACACACACACACACACACACACAAAAACAGAATGTCTGTAACATGTTATAGGTTTAGTATCATCGTAGACCCCAAGATGTGAGTGAAACAGAGATAAAGTGCATTTAAACAGTAACAAAGAGAAACGAATCGTTAGAATCAGGTGAAGATAATTCAAATTTACATTTTTATACAACTGAGCAATTGAGGGTTAAGGGCCTTGCTCAGGGGCCCAGCAGTGGCAGCTTGGTGGATGTAGTAATCAAACTCACAACCTACCGATTGGTAGCCCAACACCTTAACCACTAGGCTACCACATCCCACCACAGATATTACTTCAGATACATTACAGAACAGTGAGATTCAGTCTACACATATCCCAAATTTGGAAGTTGGGGTCAGAGCACAGGGTCAGCCATGATACAGCACCACTGGAGCAGAGAGGGTTAAGGGCTTTACAGGGCCCGACAGTGGCAGCTTAACAATGCTGGGGCTTGAACCCTGATCTTCTAAACATCAACCGATTCCTTTGGCCGGAGTTCCTGGTCTTGCGATTATTTTGCATCTAGTAAAGCCAAACCTTTAGGCTATAACTGATCTCTTTACTTCATGAATATTACGTGTTAACTCTTTACTTCCCTCCACCTTAGGCACGTTCTGTAAACATTTGCTCCAAAACAAGCGCCTACGCTCCAGCCAGCACCAAAGATGAGAAACAGGACAAACCCGTGATGGGTCAGGAGGAAGTGGACGACGGTGAAGCGGGAGAAGTCCGACTCAAAGCCCCGCTCTCTGTCCCTCAGCTGGTGCTGAGGAGAGGACTGGCTGTCCTGGCTGCAGTGTTGATGCTGGCCGCCAGCATTGTGGTTCACGTGACCTGCCCACCTCCACAGCCGTTCATCCATCTTAGGAGCAACCACACTACAGACTATGGAAACCACACCGGCACTACTGCCTTCCCCAACGCTATGGCTTCTGACTACCACTTAACAACGACACCGATCTGAATTACAGTGCTTTCGAAACACACGAACCACCAAAGCAAGCAAAAATTGTGCTGAGGAATTGCTGTGGTTTTAGTGCAGCCATTTCTTTAGCAGGTTTAACAAACACCAAACCAGTATTGAACCACATTTGTACCTCAAAATTTCTGTACACATGCAGGTGAAGAAGCTGTTCAGTCGAGCTGCTTAACCCTCAAAACGTTTAACACTCCAGTTCTCTCTGAGCCCAAGAGCTTGAAAGGGGTCCAGTTTGAAATGTTGTCGAATAGATTTTCACCAAAAAAAATTTCACTTATCTGCAACGAGTAATAATAATAATAGTTAGCATGTTATCACGTTACCAAGACGGGTTGGCAAGTCTGTTCAAGAGCGTTATGCTATACATATACACATTAGAGTCGTGATTTTGCCTAGCCAATCCACCTACAGACAGGTTTCTCGGAGGTGGGATGGAAAACCTGTTAAACTCCACACACAGATTAAACCCAAGCTCGGGATCGAACCAGGAACCGTGGCGTGCTTGACCTTGCCCTGGCATGCTTCCCCAACACGTGCTATTGATGACTGATTGTTATGCTTGAGCTAATCTGTCTCTTTTTTTAATGCTTACAACGTTACAGATCTATTCATGTGTTTGTAAATGTTTCTAATATGACAGACCATGTCACGTGTCGTGTTACAAAATTATCACTGAAACGGTTTTCTTCAACAAAGAAACAAACTATCTGTTGTGCAAAGGACAGCTTTAGTTTCCATTGTTGAGGTTTTTTTAGTTTAAGTTCATGTCACAATTTAATTAGCATGTTAAGACAATTTTTTTGTTTGTTTGTTTGTTTGTTTTTTGGAATGACTCACAATTTTGGTAGAACCACCCTACGGGGTCAAGTTCAACATCCTGGTAAATTTTTCCTGTTCCATCTCACTGAAAGTGTTAATTAGTAAAGACATTACAGTTATGTAACAACTGGAACAAGTGATTTTTTACAGTCTTACTGACCATCTATGAAAACAGGACAGAAGTTATTTTTCCAGTGAGAGAACACAAATTACAAATCGAATGGATTCGTAAAAAAAAAGTGACATCAAGAGACTAAACCTTAAGAAAGCTTTACCTTAACCTAAAGCTTAACGCTTACGATATTAACGATTCGTATAATTTCGTATTGATCCCAGTCATCGTGACAAAGCTGTGTGAGACGACGTCTTGAAATATTGAACATGAAGCTGACTGAATGTCACATTAAGAGCGCTGATCCCCATCAGTTCTGATCTCGTGTTCATCTTCAGGCCTACGCTTGTGGTTGAAGATGAAACACTGTTTTTTTTATTCATATTATTATTATTATTTGTTTGTTTGTTTGTTTGTTTTTTTGGTTCCTCCACTAGGCTGTGCTGTAATCTTAAATCGCATTGGATTGGTACATAATATAATAAATGTACTTTTTACAACGTTTCAATGTTTTCATTAAACGAAGTTGAATGTATTTATATTTTTATATCATTTATTTATTATTTATTCGGAATGATTAGAAGGTCAGTGCAGTTTTGGTTTCAGCTGTTTGTACTCCTGCTCTTTTCAGGGCCTGAAAACCATCATCCATTGATAAAGAACTGACACAACCAAACACACACACACACACACACACACACACACACACACACACACACACACACACACACACACACACCCTCCTCCTCCTCTTCTTCATCATCATCATTATCATCATGACCATCATCATAGCTTACCTCTTCAGTGATACGTTGACCAGTCGAGTTTATAGATTATAATAAGGGAGAAAAGAGACTGACACACAAACAAACCACTCAGAATATATTTATTTATTCAGAATGACCAGCAGTGGCTCATGACCAGGGGTCATGCTAGGGTTGAAAGTGATGAGGGGTTTATCCCCCTGGGTCTATAACTTAATTATTATAACTTAATTAATTAATTAATTAATTAATTAATTAACGATGGCTTTCCAATGGCCCTATATTAACAGTGCCACCTGCCTACTGTAATATGTGTTCTGTTTAACAGCTCGACACAAGTACGTTTTAAAACTGCGTATAGCATAGTGGACGTGCAAAATAGCGTGGTGTAAAATATTTTCAGTCTTTAAAGGACCAAGGGCTTTTGACAATACATTTGACAAGACATACAGTTACCACTGGTTGCATTTCTAATACTTTCTAGTTGCTCATGTTTGCTCTCCAAAGACAAACGAACAACTTCGTAGCTTGTTAAATAACAGTGTAGAATTTAAAATAAATTGCTAATCGCAAGGGGCGCACGGTGGCTTAGTGTTTAGCACGTTTGCCTCACACCTCCAGGGTTGGGAGTATGATTCCCGCCTCTGCCTTGTGTGTGTGGAGTTTGCATTTTCTCCCTGTGCCTCGGGGGTTTCCTCCGGGTACTCCGGTTTCCTCCCCCGGTCCAAAGACATGCATGGTAGGTTGATTGGCATCTCTGGAAAATGATCCGTAGTGTTTGAGTGTGTGAGTGAATGAGAGTGTGTGTGTGTGCCTTGCGATGGGTTGGCACTCCGTCCAAGGTTTATCCTGCCTTGATACCCAATGCATGAGATAGGCACAGGCTCCCGGTGACCCGAGAAGTTCAGAATGCTAATCGCATTCTTTCTAATCAGATACAGTTCTAAAAACTATTCAAAAAAAACCAAAAGCACGACAGTGTTCATTTTGACAGCTTTAATTCAAATTAATATTTCTGAAGAAATGAGGTAATATCATCTACTGTCCTACCTGAGACACAATGGCCAGCTTGATATTTTAACCAGTGGGTCTTTACTAGTAGTAGTTGTAGTTCCTGTGTTTGACCACTAAGTGCAATAATGGCGCACAATTAATAAATAATCACACAACATCAAAGATCTGTAAAACAACTGCTTGTGTCTGTGAACATTGTTTTAAATTGTTGTTCACGTAAAGGGTTTAATTAGCATTAAATGGCTAGAATATACAGTACTTTATGTATATTCATTCTTTTTAATCACTTTCCTCCAAGTTCGGATTAGTTTTGATATTAAAAAAGTGTTAGCAAAACACACATTACTAGCTTACTCATAGCAACCACACTGATGGGGATTAGTCAGGATTTTGACCTTGTTTAGCAGAATCTTTAATGAAATATCAAGCTTTCGAGTTGAAATACATGACCAGGTGAACCGGATAGTTAATGAGGTGGTTTAAATATTTCCTTAAATATTTCTTTAGTAAAGCATTAGCTTAACAGGATCTTCTGAAATGTGTACACGGTAAAGTTCACAGCTACAGTATGTAGACGTTTGGTGAGATGAAATAAGAGGATATTATAGCATAGTAGTATATATATATTATATCATATAACTACATAATAAGCCAAAAGTTATGGTATTATTTAAAATGGCAAAAGTGGACACCAACATTTTATGCATGATGTAATGATGCCAGTCTTGAACCAAATCAGTTCATGTATGTGTGCGTTCTCTACAAACAGTGTGTCCAGTGAATGCAGTCATTAATAAATAAATATTCACAAGACAAAGACCAAATCAATAAATGTTATTTTTAATCAGTATTGAATGAATTGTTTGCATTAATATTTTGTTTGTGCTGTCAACTTTGGTAATAAGAATCGTGACATTTCACTGCTTTTGGTTGCCATCTTTGCGTCTTTCCGGCGATTAACGTTATAGTTAAACGCCTCCAGCTCTGACTGCGCGTGCACGCTGCGCGTACCTGTGCTTTTCCGTTCTAATACAGCAGACAGCTGAAGACGCACTTTTGAAAGACTACAACGCATGCGCGTAAAAGCAAAGTAAAAAAAAATCGCTCTTGGATCAAACTGATAAATAATTTTCTTTCCCATCGACATGTCCTGCATTTTAACGTCATTTTTATTGTTTATTTATGAAAGTAAAAATTATACTTATAGTTTTGAGAGATCACACACAGGGGGCTGAAGCAAAACTAAAAAAAGGGCTAGAACCGCCCCTGTCTTATAAACAAGAATAAAGCTACATAGAAATCTTGGCTAGTTAGCCATGCTACTAAAGCTGCACCCTGTTAATACTAAACTAGGGTTTACTGATTTGGAATTTGTGTTCTGAAATTTGTAAAGGAATTTCTCCTCATGTCAGACATTGCTTGATTACATTGAAACAAGTTTAGAGAAGCATTTTACTGAAGTGTTCATCCTTCACAAAAGCTAACCTGCTCGCTTGTTGCTAAAAAAAAAACATTAACTCAGAGGAGTCTGTTTTCCCCCCCACTTTGTAGCTAAAATATGATTGAATTCAGACTTGTATTAATTAACACAAATATTAAAATAATGGGGGGCACGGTGGCTTAGTGGTTAGCACGTTTGCCTCACACCTCCAGGGTTGGGGGTTCGATTCCCGCCTCCGCCTTGTGTGTGTGGAGTTTGCATTTTCTCCCCGTGCCTCGGGGGTTTCCTCCGGGTACTCCGGTTTCCTCCCCCGGTTCAAAGACATGCATGGTAGGTTGATTGGCATCTCTGGAAAATTGTCCGTAGTGTGTGAGTGTGTGAGTGAATGAGAGTGTGTGTGTGTGTGCCCTGTGATGGGTTGGCACTCCGTCCAGGGTGTATCCTGCCTCGATGCCCGATGACGCCTGAGATCGGCACAGGCTCCCCGTGACCCGAGTAGTTCGGATAAGTGGTAGAAAATGAATGAATGAATGAATGTCTTAATAATATCCAAAATTTATTTTTTTGTTGAGTCATTGAGTCAGAACAGGAACATTTGCTATTACTGTATTGCTGAGAATCATGTGTGTGTGTGTGTGTGTGTGTGTGTGTGTGTGTGTGTGTGTGTGTGTGTGTGTGTGTGTGTACATTCAGATGTATTTGTGATAAAAGCATCTCTCGGGAGTTAGTGCCTAGATGGCAGGTTTGACAATCCTACATCCTGTGTGTCTAATCTCAGTGATGGAGTTTAAATATTAATAATGGAGTCTGTAAGTGAAATAAATGCATCAGTCCAAGGGAAACAATGTCCTTTTCCATTCCTGCTTAAAATCAAACCCATTATATTGCTCAGTGCAGGATCCCTGAGGGTCTGGTCTTGAGTCTGATTCTGGATAAATGTGATAAGTCACTGTCAGACTCTTTGCATTTCTTTAATATTTTGCATAGTACAAGTTGTTATTTAAAAAACATTTGTGTGGAATATTTACAATAAACAACCCCAACAACCTTCAGATGAGGATGGCTTGTTAATAATTTGGCTTCTTTCTTTTTTTTTTTTATCTCAGCTACAAATTCTTTGGTTTAATTATTAAGATATGAGTTCATGTAAAAAGAAGGACTTGAACGGTTAACGTGATACGATCTGACCAAGGTACAGTTTGCCGTCAGCCCTTAGTTTGGCTCAGTGTTCTTTATTTTCATTTTCCTGCAGGGAGTCTGACCCTCAGGCTAATATTTCTGCCCTCCCTGGATGTCAAAATATTTGCTGAGAAAGGTAACGTTTTGGCTTTGGGTTTATTGCGTCGTTCTCATCTCAGGAGGCCTGTGAGAATCTCGTTTAGCGTGATCCCAGCGGCGAGTATGAGTATCATCAGTAAAATAGCCAACCCCCGACGAACAACCAGCTGCTTGGTGGTCAGAACATCACCCACTGTGACCGCCACTCCGTTCTCTACAGATCTTTCTTCATTGTTTTCCTCTTTAGCCTCCACATCAGTCTGCTCTCCTTCCCTGGGTTGGGCTTCCATACGTCGTACATCTGTGAAGGGTCACGAATTTTCAAATTATGTGAAGTTTCACCTCAGAAAGCAGTGCTATCATGTATGTTTGGGTTCTTTACCTTCATCTACACACACGTTTTCTAAAGCGTAGGCTTCAGGTTTGGCTTCAGCTGTTTGTACTCCTGCTCTTTTCAGGGCCTGAAAACCATCATCCAAAGACAGAGCACTGACTTACACACAAACACACACATCCTCCTTCTCATCATCATCGTCATCATCATCACCATCATCATCATTGCTTACCTCTTCAGTGGCACGTTTCCAGTCAAGTTTATAAATTATAATAAGAAAGAAAATAGACTGCAAGAAGATACACACGAACAAACCAGTCCACAGACCTGGACAACGACAAAATGGAAGGAAGACGTCATTTCAACAGACTTTCTGATTCAGATGAACATTACAAAGAAGTCTGATAAATATTATTAGCCTCTCGAACGCTATGTCCAGTTTAAAGTGTCATTCTGCTTACCCACTATTCCCATTTTAAGCACGAACATGAGCGACACTCCGATCGGGAATCCAACAAAATAATAACCCACTAGCATACAACCAGCACCGAGCAGCTGCTTTCCTGCACCTCTCACAATACCACCTGTAATCCCCTGTGCACAGAAAAAAAAACATCATCAGTCATATTCTTTACATCAGCGACGAGAAACAAGAAGATTCCACAAGGCAGCGTTCAAACATTCCTGCTTACAGTCTTCTAATAACTTCTGCTAAAATATAAACATACTTTAATATGGGTTTAATAAGTCAGATATTCAAGAATTGCAATAAATAAATCATTACTTAACCTCAAAATGCATTAGAAGCAAGAGTAATCATGAGTTAGTCATTTATTTTAGAACAACTATTTAATAAGAAGAAGATTTCGCAACATTTAATAATTAATGACAAGATAATAACCGACTTCCATTAGAGCTACAGACAGGACTAGCATTTAAATAATATGGTTTTAAAACTGTAAACACTTTAATAGAGAACATCTGATTAATACAGTGAGCTTACTGCAACCGCGTCAAACAGATGGAAACCTCCGTACATCACCATGATTCCTGAAACTCTCTCCACAATTTCCCTGCAAGGGAAAAAATCTGAAGCTAAACATGTAAATACTGTCAGTACTGTATAAAGTCAGTCAG
Organism: Tachysurus fulvidraco; assembly: GCF_022655615.1. Lineage (NCBI taxonomy): Eukaryota > Metazoa > Chordata > Actinopteri > Siluriformes > Bagridae > Tachysurus > Tachysurus fulvidraco. The sequence continues at coordinate 3,172,250 of NC_062538.1, forward strand.
TACGATTTTCTGATTCAGGTCAAATATTTCTTTATTTATTTTTTAAATAAAAAAAACAAAACGATTAAAATTTGTTTAACTTTGGATACAAGCACAAGAAAGTAGGAACCACGACCAACTAGAGTCGTCCTTCTAGTGACCGATCTGTAGGATTAGTAAGATACGATAATTAGTACAATAATACGATTAAAATCTGCTTTAAACAGGAGGGATGATGTTTCAGATGGATCTGACCTCGCTGTGACCTTAACCCGTTTCGTATCAGTTCTAAAATCCAGTCAGTTCTGATTTTTATGGTGATAATTCCATAAAAATCGCACAAATATGAAAACGCCTCGTTTCGCCGAAGCCTTAACAGATGGACAAGCTTAAAAAAGCCTGTAAAATAAAATCCAAATTTAAATAAAATAAAAATCGAATTACCTTTAAATGAACGATTAAATTCGAATAAATAATATCGAACACAAGCAAACAAACAAATAAATAAATAATATTTACCTTTAATTTGAATTTTAAAAAAAAGAAACAATTAAATAAAAAGTTCAATTAAAATGAATGAATTAAATGAAAATTTAAAAATCTAACCAAATCAAATGAAATAATATCTGAATCAAACAAATACACGATTACGAATAAATAATATTTATATTTAATAAATAAGAAACGAACAATTATTTAAAATAAAATCTAAATAAAATGTCTCCTTACGTGTCAGTGGTAAAGATGTACGCAATAATATCCTTGCTTCCAGTTAATGCAGCACCAACAACACACGAGACCATGACTACAAAGAAATAAGAGTTGGGTTCACACATGAATGTCGTGCACATGTACTGTAACTGAGTGACATTACACTTACTGGCCATTTTATTAGGCATACATGTACACCTGAGAACACTGAGGTGATAGTGGACACAAAAACTTGGCAGCTGAAGACTGGAAAAAGACCAAGTGATGTTTTTCCAGACTTCAATGTGTTCTCACTGTGGGCTCTGTGTTCTTGACTGACAGAACTGGGATATGGAATTAATCATTTTTCTCTAGCATATAGTTCTCGAGTCAGTCTAGCAGTCTCTTTTGACCTGTGGTCAAAACCTCGTTACATCTCATCACACATTGAATGATTGTTCTTTAGTTATATGGGTTCTTAAGAATATGTTCCTGTTTTAGAGAAGTCTGTAGCTGTATCCACTTACGTCCACAGATCAGTGACATTTTGCTGGAAAGTTTCGCCTGTTGTGTGTTTCCTGCTCCGAGAGCATTTCCAACTCTCACGCTGGCTGCCACACCGAAGCCGAGAGGAAACTAACGGGGAATTCAGCGAATCAAGACAAAGCGTTAGAATAACTGAGACATGCACATAAACCACAGTGTTAAAACCTTTTCAGAGATGATCTCTGTAATATCATTAACAAATATATGTAGCACTTTGTGTGTAGTACTGTATGATGATCTTCCTTGTGTACAGTATGTAGCTCAGCGTTTTTATCTACACCTGCTATATTTGGTTGAAATTACAACTGACTTGAAATTGTCTTGACTTGAAATTCTTCTATAATAGGAAATCTTTACTGAAGTTAAACGAAGAACCTGAGCGGACGCCGCACACATGGCAGCACGGACCCTTGTTTTTCTTCGGTACAAGGATCGACCTACTCGTTGTTACGCCGCTCGAATAAACAGAAAGACGATTTCGATTACGTTGTAGAAAAAACAGGAACGCTGCACCTTTCCGTCTCCTGGTGTCAAAGAAAACGATTGAATTTCTATTTGTGTGTTATTACAAGTCGTGCAAAACTGTATCACACTGACTGACGGACAGTTAGTACAGGAAGTACAGGAACTCGATCGCTGACAGAGCTGCGATGTCATCATTAACATCACACTTCATTATTCTGTATATCGCTGCTAAATCTTAAGTTAAGTTTCTTACCATGAACCTTAAGTTTCTTACCATGTACGCAATAGTGGCCACCTCGTACACAATAGACTGCGCTCCTAACTCAACCTCGCTGATCAGACCTGTAATGGAAGGCATCAGATGACTCAGAAGCACATTACAGAGACTTGATCTGATAGATGAAAACTCAGACGGCGGTTTCAGACCTGCCAGGAATCCTCCAATCTCATAAGTCCACCACTCAACACACAGCATTAGCATGCTAGGTAAAGCAAGACGAAAGAAGGGACCCCACTCCTGCAGGCAGTCCCGAGACCAGCCTGATAAAACGACAGGGTGTGTGGACGTAAATCGTTAAAGCTTACAATACGTACAAGTAGACAGTAACTGAGAAGGAAATCAGCTTATATGACAATGTAATGTTGTCGGTTGTCACTTTAAAGTAACACACAAGGAATAGAAATATGACAGAAAATGCATTTATTGCATTGATATATGAAGGATGTCACCCAACAAATCCTGCACTGTCCAAACGAACTCTTCTCCGTATTGTGTATATGGGTTATAAAATAGATTAACCTCGGGTCAATTTTAAGCACGGACACGTCATGACAGACACACACGCTGTTAACTATTTATCTTTAGCTTTAGGAATAAGCTTTGGTCTCAACTCGTAAAAAACACTAGTTAAACCCAGTAAACTGGTCTCTCTCTCACACACACACACACACACACATACACACACACACACACACACACACACACACACACACACACAGCTTCACGGTCTGTTATTTGCTGACTCACCGTCCCACGTGGCCTTGTGCAGCCCTTTCCAGCGAATGTAGACGTAAAGAAACACAGCTAAGGCGAACTGAGAAATGGAATTAGCCATGGCAGAACCTCTGGGAACAATATCACAGAAACCACCTTTCTAATCAAAATATTAAATATTATAATAATAATAACAATAGAGGCTTAAGTATAAAAAGCATGGAAATGACTTACGCTATACCCAGATTAAGCAAATGAAGAAAGATATAGTTTATCAAAGCGTTCAGGATGTTTCCAGCAGCCCCTGTGATCACCTGAGGCCATATTATACCCTGAAATAGAATGTCCTTAATATTATCTCTAGATAATTATTAGTTATTATATAAAAATGACATATTATCTCAAGTCTGTTTAATAGGAACACCCGTACCCCCTTTGGTTCATGCAATTATCCGATCAGCCAATCACATGGCAGCAGTGGAATGAATCCGCTCACAGTTATAAGTCAAGAGCTTCGGTTAACGTTCACTACAAACATGAGAAAAGTGTCTTTGTGGTTGAGATTTTACACAACAGGCTGAAAACGTTTATGCAGATTGATGTGAAATACTAAAAACAGAATCTTCCTGTTAGAAGTAGATCAACAACAGGACCCGTGTTGTTCCTGAAACAGGAATGCTGTGGTAACTCAAATAGCCACTTTTTTTTACAAACGTGCTGAGAAGAAAAGCATCTCAAAATCCTCAAATATCTTGAAATTCGAGGGGATATAATTTGGACAGTGGTGGCTCAAGCGGTTAAGGCTCTGGGTTGTTGATCAGAGGATCAGTGTTCAAGCCCCAACACTGCCAAGCTGCTACTGTTGGGCCCCTGAGAAAGTCCCCTAATCCTCTCTGCTCCATTAGCTCCAGAGGTGCCGCTTCATGTCTGACCATAAGCACCAAACTTGGGATTTGTGAAGGAAGAATTTCACTGTGCTGTAATTTAGATGTAACAAAATAAATTCTTCAGTTCAGTTCAATTCAATTCGATTTGATTCGAATACAAGTGTAGAACAGGAGAAGATTACCTCACATTCCACTCCTGTCAGAAAAGTACAGAAATCTGATGCTACACTGAAAAATCTTTGAATCGTTGCAGTTTTCGTAACTACTGAGCTGTCTGGAACAGCAACGTGTCATGACATCATTCCCCTATTCTGAGATTTGATGTAAATATCAACTGAACCTAGTGATTTGTAACAGCATGGTTCTTTTAATCTATTACACTTCCGCCACACGATTAGCTCAGTGGATACCCGCACGAACATACAAAAATACAGGTGTTCCTAATAAAGTGGCCACCAAGCGTCTACAGTGTGTATATATACATCATGGTATCCAAAAATGTTTACCTGATTCTGTAAATATTTGGCTTGCAACTGGAACATAAAAGCAGCCTAAAAGAGTACACAAGTGGCACAATATAAGATTAAGGAAGATTTGGGGGGAAAAAAACACATGGAAGTTCATGGAAGTTCATGGAAGTTCATGGAAAAACTCACAGGGAGAGCGGGCATGTATATCTTTACATACAGCTGTGAGAGACTGCAGAGAAAAGGATAGAAACGTATCACGGCATTGAGTGCAGCACGTAGAACTGTCTAAGGGTTTTCCATTCGTAAGTAAATTGATCGTTCTGGTCGTTCATATGATTTCAGTTCAACCCCCGATTGGTGTGGGATCCGTTTAGGGTCGTAGTACCTACCTGGCCACCGTGGGGCTCTGTCTGACAGCCAGCATGATGGATTCGGTGTTGATCAGGACGGCCCAGCAGGGGAAGCAGGCCAGCAGGAGGATGAGGATCCCTCTTTGTAGGATCACCCCAACACGCTTGAGGTTATTACTGCCAAATGTCTGCAGAGAAAGATGAAAAAGTTAGCAGAAACCTGCACGGTATTATTAATATTTTCCTCAATCGTTCACAGAGAACTAAAGACTCCATTCTGGAGTTCAAACTACCAGTGACGGTGGAGCTGTGACACATCATGGGGGGGTGTCTTTTATTTCTGTCTTATTATTCATTCTTCTAGTTATTTTTTGACACAATGCACATTATGACACCATGTTAGAATCCTGCTATAAACTGTTTTTTAGGGGTTGGTAGCTTAGTAGCTAATGCAATGGCCTGTAGATTGAAAGTCATGAGTTCGAAGCCCGGGTCCACCAAGCTGCCATTACTTTTACCCTAAGCAAAACCCTTAACCTTATAAATGAGAAACAAATGTTTGTTCCTCTGGATGAGGACATCCGCCAGATGCCATAAATGTAAATGCTTTCATTTTACAGACCTGGCAACCCATCTTATATCTTGTCACAGAGATCATGAAGATTGAGACTACATCACAATACTTTCTTTACATCTGACATATGAACCAGGACTTTCGACTTTATACGAGCCGACAACCAAAAGAAAATAGATTACATTTTAGCTATTAATTGGTTCCTTCCTCTTACAGTATCAGGGAGTTGTTCCTCAATACCCGTCACTTCTGGCTTGCTCATCAGGGATGAATATGAAATGTATAAATTGACCCCTGAATGTATATAATTCTGTAAAGTTGCTTCATGACGTCTCTCGGCTTCCCCCGTGTTCTCTGGCTCTCTCGCCCTGTCCATGGATTGATTATGAGAAATTGCCCCTGGGGGGGTGGATGTGTGTATTGTGCCCTGCTACGGACAGGTGTTGTATCCGGAGTGCATTCTTACCTCGTACAGTTTGTGACGCAGAGCACGTCATCAGAAGCATTAATTAATTCCCCCATATATATTTGTTTTGATGTGAATCTTCTTTTAGCTTCATTTTCTTCATCTTTTTTTGATCCCTAGCTTTTAGTTTCACTTCACAACAGCTTTTAAAACACAGATTGCAGTTCATACAGAGCCTCGATACTGTAGCTTTGTGTGATGATTTACATCTTTGGTAAAGACATAACATTCATTTCAGATGCCATTATATGTGTATAATCATCTGGGCAATGGATCAATTTTAACGAGTCTATTAAACACAGCATAATGTTCAGTAGAGAATTCAGACAGAGAAGAAGGAACAGAAAATTCACCTGAGAGATAAGTGTGTCGCACGCGGACGACAAACCTACACCAACACTCAGGCCTGTGACATTAATGACCTGTCAAATGAAAAGTCATCATTAACTCGACAGCATCAGTATGAAGTCCTGAAGAAACAAATCGGTCGACTTCACGTGTGTTACAACACTCACAGCTATAGCCAGAGCAACACCGGCTAACTCCGTTTTCCCCAAGTGCCCACAAAACACAGTGCTGACGAAGCTGATCATGAAGATCAACATCTGGGAAATAAACTGCGTATGGGGAGAAACACAGGTGTCACAAACAAACACCAAACTTACTAGTGACAGGCTTTTTATTACTAATAAAGAAACATAGAAAAAGGGCCAGAGTTAATGTTTATACAGTATTTAGTAACAAAGAACATGCATTAACTAATTAATCTATTGCTACTGTAGGAAGAGGAGTGAATTTAAGACTGTAAATGTGAATGAATTGAAAAATAACATTAATAAAAAAATATAATTTAAATAATGATAATGCTTCTGCTAGAATTTTTGCAGAATTATTATTATTATTATTATTATTATTATTATTATTATTATTATTATTATTATTATTATTATTATTATTATTGAGCAGTAACAGTAGTAGTAGTGGTATAATAATAATAATAATAATAATAATAATAATAATAATAATAATAATAATAATAATAATAATAATAATAATAATAATAATAATAATAATACATTTCTTTCTTTGACTTAAACTAATGTAATCATATAGAACACATAAAAAAAATACTTAAGGTGTTTAAATATTCATATACAATAGTACAGGGTTTCCAGTTATTTCAGTAAACTCTTCAATGTTAAATTAACACCCAGCATGTTGATTTAAGCATTTCATTGTACAACTGGACTGGTGTTAATTTAACACTGTGGAGGATTTGCTGATAATCTTTCCCACATTTCTTCCTAAAATTCATTCATGCCTTTTATGGTCAGTAGTAAAACATACATTTGTAGATTCTCAGCTGTCTTTCATGAGTAGCTGATGACTGCTAGATCTTACCACAGGTCCGACTAATTTCAGTAACTCTATGGTTTCCTCTTTGTAACTGACAGGGATGCAGCTCCGCAGTTTCCTCGCACATCCTCCACATCCACACACAGAGCTGGAGCTTGATGGAGCATCAGAAGCTCCAGCATCTGAAACTCCATTCAGTTGAGCTTCACCTCGTCTCTTCATGATCATAGTTGATAGAAAATAAAAACCCTTAATGGAAAGCTGTGATGAGTGAAGCTGCTCCTGTACAGGTTAACCTCCCAGTCTTAAGTCAACACTGCTGATCCGGAGTGTGAGTGTTACTGTACATCTCCAGGGACTTGTTCACTCTGGGAAATTACACCAAACATTAACGAGCTCTGACGCCGTGTAGAAATGAATCCAGCCCCGTGGACACACGGACACTCCTTGAGCTGGTGTTGCATAAGACATTGCCGGGACATGGCACTCAGATCGTGTTGCGTTAAAGGGACACCAGCAGAGATCATTAGGAGAAGCCGCATTAGGAGAAGCGCGCAGAATCGGTACCGCTTCACGACGCCGCTCCGTGCGCACGTTAACGGGTCGCCGGGACGCGCACCAGCATTTTCCGTGCGTTACTCTATGAACGAATTGGTTCATACTGAGATGAACAACACAAAGCCATTTAGTGTAGACATTTAATCAGGGTCTGCTATGCAGAACAGGGTTAGGATTAAGATCTAGAGGAGAGCAGGGTACACTTTAACACGGTTTGGTTTAAATACTAAACACCAAAACTAATACTACCACTAAATACTAAATATACTACAAAATACTAAATACTAAAACTAATATTACCACTAAATACTAAATATACTACACAAATACTAAAACTAATAGTACCACTAAATACTAAATATACTACAAAATACTAAATACCAAAACTAATACTACCACTAAATACTAAATATACTACAAAATACTAAAACTAATACTACCACTAAATACTAAATATACTACAAAATACTAAATACTAAAACTAATATTACCACCAAATACTAAATATACTACACAAATACTAAAACTAATAGTACCACTAAATACTAAATATACTACACATTTACTAAATACTAAAAATAATACTACCACTAAATACTAAATATACTACACAAATACTAAAAATAATACTACCACTAAATACTAAATATACTACACAAATACTAAAACGAATACTACCACTAAATACTAAATATACTACACAAATACTAAAACTAATACTACCACTAAATACTAAATATACTACACAAATATTAAATACTAAAACTAATAATACCATTAAATAGTAAATATACTACACAAATACTAAAAATAATACTACCACCAAATACTAAATATACTACACAAATACTAAAAATAATACTACCACTAAATACTAAATATACTACACAAATACTAAAACTAATAGTACCACTAAATACTAAATATACTACACAAATACTAAAACTAATACTACCACTAAATACTAAATATACTACACAAATACTAAATACTAAAACTAATAATACCATTAAATACTAAATATACTACACAAATACTAAAACTAATACTACCACTAAATACTAAATATACTACACATTTACTAAATACTAAAAATAATACTACCACTAAATACTAAATACACTACACAAATACTAAAACTAATACTACCACTAAATACTAAATATACTACACAAATATTAAATATGAACACTAATACTACCATTAAATGCTACACAAATACTAAATACTACCACTAAATACTACACAAATACTAAATACTACCACTAGCACTACATACAACACAGATACTAAATACTACCACAAAATACCACTAAATACAACACAAATATTAAAAACTAGCATTAATACCACCACTAGAACTAAATACTACTACTACTAATAATAATAATAATAATAATAATAATAATAATAATAATAAATTCTTCTAATTATTTTTTTATTATAATTATTTAAAGCACTACTTCTAATTCTTATTATTATAATCATGGTAGTGTTTGTACTAGCATTTGTAATAATATTATTTCTTCTTTTTATTATAATTTGTTAGTCAAAAAAATAGTAATCCATCATCATTATCATCATCATCATCATCATCATCATCATCATTATCAATCTTCTTCTTCTTCTTCTTCTTCTTCTTCTTCTTCTTCTTCTTCTTCTTCTTCTTCTAGTTTTGACTTAAGACTATTCCTTGAGAAACATAACAGATAACAGTCATGAGTATAAATAAATTAATTTAATACACAATTATATATATACATACATATATATGTTTGTAAGGAATTCTCATCTGCCGCTTGGGCAGGATAACCATCTTTTCATCTGCCGCCTGGGCAGGATAACTAAATTCAGCCTCTCGACCTCTGCTCGATTTCTGTTCTCCACAAGGCCTTGGGGACGTCTCAATGAAACACATGCGTCAAAGTCTTTCAAAGAGAAGTTCCAAAGTTTATTAGGTAAAACAGGAATACAGTATATAGTCATACAAGAAGAGGGAGGGTGTAGTGGGTGTGTGTTGGTATGTGTGTGTGCATCTGTGTTCTCTGTCACCCCAATAAAGTCAGATCTTATCAGGCACGTCAACCCACACTCCCCTTAGTCAAGTCACGTCACAAGTCAAGTCACTTTTATTGTCACATCACCACAGCACATGTGCCTTGGTGAGTGAAATTCGTAGGAGCGAACTCCAGAAATTGCAGAACATTTATACAGATAATGAGTTGACATGTGAAAATGTGCCATTTGCTCATACATACAGTCAGTGTAATGTGTGTACAATATGTACAATTAACAAACAGATAATGAAATCTACATGTGAACATGTGCAATATGCTCATACATAGTCAGTACACACAGTGTACTATTGGGTGTCTTTACAGTAGCACTACACATTATATGCAATATGTACTGATATACGTATATGTGTAAATATATTATATGTAAAATACTATAATGTGCAACAGATTGTACAGGTACAGAAGTGACCTGGATGTGCATCGGATGGTATCTAGTGGTAACAGATGGATTATGGTATTAAATGCAGTGTGTATGTATAGTCCAGTGTGGATAGTCTGAAGTTAAGGTGCAGTGTGTGGCATACCATATTGTGAAAGTATGCTGTAGGGTGTATTAGTTGTGACTGTTAATTAGTCTGATAGCCTGAGGGAAGTCTGTGGGACGGGTGGCTGGAGTCTTTGATGATCCTCCGGGCTTTCCTTACACACCGCGTGGTGTAGATGTCCTAGAGGGAGGGAAGCTCACCTCCAACAATGTGGCTGGCAGTTCGCACGACCCTTTCCAGGGCTTTATGGTTTCCAGCGGTGCTGTTTCCAAACCAGGCAGTGATGCTCTCTATAGTGCAGGTGTAGAATGTTCTGAGGATGCTGGGGCTCATTCCAAACTTCCTTAGCCGTCTCAGGAAAAAGAGGCATTGTTGTGCCTTCTTCAGTACTGCGTCAGTGTGTGTGGCCCAGGTGAGATCCTCGCTGATGTTAACGCTGAGAAACTTAAAGCTGCCCACTCGCTTCCCATGGCTGATAACATAAATATAGCGTTCAGCGTCAGTTCAGGCAGGCCACATAGTCAAGCTCGGCTATCAGCTGATGTCAATTTTCTAACCCCGCCAATCAGCTGATCTGATTCCTAAGCGCGCTATTGGCCCCTTTCAAACAGGGCGCCGCTGCTTTCCCAGTTTAATGGGAGATTGTCCTCCCACGAAGCTGCTGCTGTTCCCTGACTAGCTTTCATTGAGCTCATGAAAAGGATGGGGAATTCAGAACAGAGCCATACCACCAAATGTAAATTTCATAAGCTTGCAAATAAAAGATTTAAATATTTAAAAGAATTGTCTTTATTTTGACTAAAGAAAAAGACTGCAACATTAGCAGAGAAGATTAAGTATTTTATACAATTATTATTATTTTATTAAACTATATTATAGTTTATTATTAAATATATTATTGTTATTAAACTTTAGTTTTTAATTGATGTTCACGGGGTGGGAAGGATGGATCATTTGTAGACCCTTTGTGACGAACATTATGGGTGTAATTACCCTTGATTATAGATAAATGTGAAGCAAATTGTGTGAGTGCACATGTTCCGCCCCACCCTTTGGGTAGATACAGGTAGACATTTTTTCCACACACCCAGTACCAGTCCTGCTTCCACGTAGTGCCGGTTTCACCTGGGTAGATCAGGGAACATGTGCTTGCATTCTCCTGTCCTAATTCACATGCTGTGTAGGATTTGTTACAGCTTTTCGTTGTCAGATTTCCTAAGAAAATGTTTCCCCCTGCTGTTACACAAACTGTATACTGGTGGTTAGGTCCCTGGAGGGCCTGGAAGTCCTTCACGAAAGCACTGCCTTTCTGGTCCATCTTCAATGCTGTTCTTAATGCACTCGTCGTTTGTGTTGTTTGCACACCATCTGGCACCAGTTCTGTTTAGATATCTTATATGTTGATTTTCGTGTCCTTTCTCTATCGTTTTGCCTGATATGCCCGTTTCGGAGATGCAGATCTGGGCCATCACTGTGAGGGTAGTGTCAAGAGTGTCATTTCGAGGTTGTGGTGGCGGATGTTGGAAACACCTGACACACATAACACGACTCGTTAGTACGTTGCCTGGCCGTCCAATTGGCGAATTTCCAGAATTCGTTGTCGTGAGGATGCACTTGGACGAGTAACCCTGTCCCAAGGCAGATGATCAAGATGAGGAGGATGACAACCATACTGGTCACTGGTTGTGTGTCCTGTGCTCAACTAAACGTGGTCGTTCAGTTTTCTTCAGCCTTTCCTGTCACCTCCTGCAGCTTTAATGGTGTCCGAAGAACCGAGCGTCGTCGAGTGATGGTGGGAGAAGCCAGGAGGTTGAAGGCACCTTCTAGAAAACTCATGGGAGGGTTAGAAGGCAATATCTGTGTAACATAAAGAAAATGGTGACACAGAGAATTCTTTTATGCATTCACAGCGGAGTCGGCCCCAGGAAGACATCTCTTCACCCTGATAGCATGTATCCACTGTGGAAAAAGATCAGTTAATACATCTGTGCGCGTAATCGCGACTATTTCCGCTGGCCCATCATATTTACTTTCGCCCAATGGTTTAGGTTTTAATGATTTAATTAGGACCATATCTCCCACTTGAAAGGGATGGGTCAGCGCCTTAGAAATGACAGGTATAGCTCCTGAAATTTGTTCATAGTGTTTTGATAAAGTGTCGATCAGGGCAGCGGAATACTCAGCGATGTGCACATCCAGATTAGTTTAATTTCTAGCCATTTCTTATAAACGTCTGTCATGTACCGATAATCCTAATCAGGATCCCCGATAAGAAGCCATCATAGATTTGAATGTAAGCAGAGTAAAAATATTCAGGTTTAAAAATACCATTGAGCTTAAAATTTAAAAATTGAGCTTGTGATTCGGTCCACCCTGCTAAATTATCTATCCAGGGAGTAGTATAACAACCTAGACCACAACGATTCTTCCAGTCACGAGGAGTTCTCTCGTGGTCTGGCTTAGGATTCTTTGTTCTTGAATTACCCACGTCCAACTACAGGTATAACCAATATTATTACACACAAACAACACAGCACAATCAACACAACACAATTAACACAACACGAACAACACAACACAATTGGAGACCAGCGACCGAGACGGAGAGGGCGAGAGTGTGTGGGGGAGAGTGTGTATGTTTGTGTTGTGGGGAGAGAAAGAACAATGTGCTCTGTACAGAAAGTCTGCAACATTATCAGAGAAGATTAAGTATTTTATACAATTATTCTCGCAATGTTGTAATCATAAAGCCTAATTTACATGCAAATTATACAAAAAACTGTTTAGCTTCTTTAACTGTCTAAATATTATATACAGTTCTGTGGGCTCACAGGTGTTTTTTAACCCAATTTAACCAATAGTATTATACTTATAAATAGAATAATCCGATTTTTTTTCAAGAAATGCATACATCTCTGAGAACTGAAAAATTAGTGGTAGCAAATTAATGTTGTATAAAACAAAATATATAAAAAAAGACAGATCTGGTCCATGCTACATTTAAGCAGGTATGAGGCTGTTCCCTGCTCTCCCCTAATCCAAATATTAAAATAAACTTTCAGTACTGAAGGAAAACTTCACCTCAAAACATATTAAACATGTTTATAGTAAAATACTTTTCTGTTTTTTACCTAATTTAAAATGTATTCATTTTAACTTCATGTAGGCATTTTTATTACTATAGAAGAAAAATTGCTTAGTGGTTAGCACGCCTCACACCTCCGGGGTCGGGGTTTGATTCCCGCCTCCGCCTTGTGTGTGTGGAGTTTGCATGTTCTCCCCGTGCCTCGGGGGTTTCCTCCGGGTACTCCGGTTTCATCCCCCGGTCCAAAGACATGCATGGTAGGTTGATTGGCATCTCTGGGAAATTGTCCGTAGTGTGTGTGTGTGAGTGAATGAGAGTGTGTGTGCCCTGCGATGGGTTGGCACTCCGTCCAGGGTGTATCCATGCCCGATGACGCCTGAGATAGGCACAGGCTCCCCGTGACCCGAGAAGTTCGGATAAGCGGTAGAAAATGAGAGAGAGAGTGAGAGAGTTCAGTATCAAACATATCAGCTGTTAGCCTGAAAGAACCAGAGCTTGTTTTCTCCAGCAAAGCTCAGTAATGAGAAGAAATGATGTTGGGGCAAACACTGGACTTAAAGCTCCAGAATGTAATGCAGCTATAAGATGCAGAGCCCCTAAAATATATATACACATCACTCTCATTAGGTAAAGATTAATAGAGTCGTTCACTGACTCACAGTAAGCACTTTATCCTTATCAGGGTTGTGGTGGATCTGGAACTAATCCTGGGGACAGCGTGTGTGCATATAGTTTAAAAAAAGTTTTATAGGAATTTAAACCAAAATGTCATAGAAAAGTCTTTATTTTTTCACTGAATAAGAAAAGCAGAGTTTTTGACATGACATTGCTCAGTTATAGTGCTAGGTGTGTCTTCCACTTTCATATCGGCCATTAGTTATTCCTTCTGGTGTGAAATTTGACCATCAAAACTCAACATTTAATTCTTTTAAATGTTATGAAGCTTTTAAATTTTATTGTTATTGTGAGATCACAGGGAAGCTTAAAGTCAAAACAAAGAAAAAAATACAGAAAAATGTACAGTATTTACACTCATACATCTGTCCGCCTCACTCGCCGATGTGTGGCAGCTTCATTTTGAGGCGGCATTGCCGTGTGTAGCCGCCTGCTGTTGCTGCTGCTGCTGCTGCTCGGCGAGAGCCTGCTGAAGGCGTGTGCGCTTGCGTGAGTAGTGCTGCCAGTGCAGGATCTGCTGCTCATCTATAAACTTGGCACACTGAGCGTTCACCAGCTCCTTACGGAAATGTTCGTACTGCAACAGCTCCAACATGTGCAAGCAGTGAGGATATCTGTAGGTAAACGACACGGCAAATCGAGATACTTTCCCAAAAAAGTTTGAGGCTCTTATGTAAACAGACAATGAAGCGAGCGATACATGATAAAGAGCTACTGTAAACAACGAGACACTTACTTAAGGAATTTGGCATATTCAGGTTCTTTCCAATAAAGCAAATACTTCAGGTAATTCACGAAAGGTTTTTCTCGTAGGTAGCCTCTCTGAGCCAAAACTACAAGGAAAAACAAAAAGTAGCGTTAACATTTTATCCATTTAGCAGGTGCTTGTGTCCAAAGTGGCTTAAAAATAAGAAATACAAGGAAAGTAACATCAAGTAGCAGACAATACACACAGGGCTAACATACAAGATTTTAGATTGAGTGTTAGTGTAGTAAATTACACGGAGACTCGCGAACGGTGTAAGAGCCCGTGTACGTTTTTTTTCTTTTATTATTTTGAGTGGGGAAAAGTTAGGGGTTAGTTAAGGGATCACAGAAGAGTTGGGTCCTTGGCCGTTGTTTCTAATAAACAACCACAACACACTGGATTTTAATTTGTTTGTCGCAGCATTCTGTGTGAACTGTACAGTCACAAGTCTCTAAATTACTGAAACAATCCTGTTTCACAACAACCACCACCACCACCACCACCACCACCACCACCAACTGGGATCCCAGTGTCCATTCTGATGTTTGATGTGAACATGAAGCTCTTAACATGTATTTGTATAATATTGCGCATGAAAGACATGGAAGTGTTCCTAATAAAATGAACGAGTACCTTTTATGTATGCATGTAAATATTTCTGCCAACGAAAAAAGTTCTTTAAGAGTTTTGTATACAAATATTGCATAGATATTGAGAAAATACACTTGATTACGAGCTGTAATTTAATATGACTTCCAAAACACAGTTGCTGTTGTTGTTGTTAAGGCCAATATTGATCAGAAATATAAGTAACAGTCTGGACAGATCATGTAGAAACATTAGCAGTAAAAATTGGTGATTTTTAAATAAAAAAAAAAGGTGCAGTACTTACAATTCAGATAATTTGGGTTAGCCAGACACTGAATAAACTCCAATTCCGACTGGAAACGATTCCTCGCCTGCTCCTCTGAATGGATGACAACAAATGTAGTAAACACATTTTGTAGTAAACACATTTTTAAATGTCTCAGTAAATAAAACAACCATATAAATATCAGTTTCAAAACAGCAACAACGCTGTTAGCTAAGCTAATAAGCTAAGCTAATAAGCTAAGCTAATAAGCTAAGCTAATAAGCTACGCTAGTAAGCTAAGCTAGTAAGCTAAGCTAGTAAGCTAAGCTAGTAAGCTAGCTGCTATGCTACCGGGAAAAAATATAAACAATTGTTTGTTTTTTTCATGGAAACAAACCTGTTTCCATGACGCCCGCCATCTCACTCCACCGTATATAAATATCGTTTTAACTGAGTTTCACAACGCGGATTTTTTTTAAAATTTTATTACTGTAACAGACTTATACTGAGTGCATTTGCGTTGTGATCTGTGTGCAATACATTTTCCCCTCGGGGCTCGCCGTAGATGGCGTGTGGGCATGCGCACAGGTGGGCAGTGTGTTGTTGTTCTAGTGGTGTTTTATGGCGGTTTGGCGGACCAACGAAAAGGTGCATTACCTCCACCTGTTGATCCGTAGTGTGGAGCAACACAGAATAAATAAATAAATAAAAATTAATAAACAAATAAATAAATTCTATCTATCGTTCCCGTGTCTTTTAGATACTTAAATAACAATTCTTGAGTTCTCGATTGCCCCATACTCGCTACCCAGCAGTACTTTTAGAGAAATATTGTAGAGAAATAATTCCAGAAATAACTGAAATCTGTCCCTTTCATATGCAGGACACTAATCTAGTATGTGTTCCTATTCTAAAGAGATTATGGTTTAGTGCAGTATGTCCAATTCTTAATCCCGTGATGACGACATCCTTCTTTCTATTACCCAATCTTTTCATCTCAATTCCAACATTCTCCTGTATCTGGAATAGATGTCTTCCTTTTGTCCCACTATTCCATACCTAGTGCCATCTTTTACATACTTCTGATGAAATCACTACCTTGAATTCAGCTCTACTCAAAGCTACCTTATTGTCTATCTGGGAATGATTCAAAGCTTTCTTTGCTAGCAGGTCCACCGTTTCATTTCCATCCACACCAACATGAGCAGGAACCCAAAGAAAGTTTTCCTCCACCTTCAGCTGCCTAGTTCTAAACAGACTCTGAAAGATTTCTAATATTAAGTCTTGCCTTGATTCGGATTTTCCACTTCTTATACTAGTGAGGGCTGCCATTGAGTCACTACAAATCACCGTTCTTTCTGGTTGGACTTCTTCTATCCACTGTAGGGCTAGTATGATCGCTAAAAGTTCGGAGGCAAAAACTGACACTTGATCTGAAAGTCTTTTTGCAATCTTTCAGATTCTGGGTCCTTAGAACCATCAGTAAATACCTGTAGCACACCGTAATACTCTCGTGTATCTCAATTGGCATATTCATCCCCGGATTACTCAATATTTTCGTAACTTCTAAATCTATTACTGGGTTATGAAACAACCATGGTGGGATTGCTGGTAAAGAAACAGAAAGAGCAATTTCATGATTTTTCAGCTCCAACTTGTTCACCTCCTTCCTTACTATCCAACCAAAGCTTGTTATTTCCCTGTACTCATGTTCCCAGCATTCTTTCAAAATCAATCTAACTGGATGATTTTCCAGATGACCCTTCACACCATACCAGTACCTTAGTCTCAGCTGAAGCCTGCGCAGTTCTAGGGGTAGTTCTCCCATTTCTACTTGTAGTGAGGCTACCGGGGACGATCTAAACGCACCGCAACAAGTTCGCAAAGATTTTGAATTACCTCAATCTTTTTAAGCAATGTTTTGCTCGCAGAACTGTATATTAAACATCGATTATCAATGTTTGACCTAATCACAGCACAATAAATTCTTTTCAAAGACTGACCCGTTGCTCCCCACTCTACTCCTGACAAGCACCTTAATACATTCATTCCTTTTTCATGCATTTTTCTATCAGTTTCTGAATATGTGTTCTAAAATTTCATTTAGAATCCATCCACATTCCCAAAAACCTTACTACCTTTACTTGTTCCAGCTTTTGCCCGTACATTTCAATATTCAAGCTTGGAGTGTTCTTCTTTTTTGAAAAGCACATCACTTTTTGCCACTACTTATTTTCTAGAAATAGAACATTTTGCCCCTTTTTCCATATTGCTCCGTCATCAGCGTATAGTGACCTTCCTATTCCATTATCTACAGTATGATAGATGTCATTAATCGCTAAATTAAAAAGAAAAGGGCTGCTCACACTTCCCTGGGGAGTTCCATTCTCAATCAGATGGATTTTAGATAACATGGACCCTACTCTTACTTAAATCCAAACTCTTACTTCCAAATAAGAAACTCATAATTCAGTTATACATCCTTCCACCGATTTCCAAGCTTTCCAGTTTCATCAGGAGCCCCTCTTTCCACAGCATATCCTAGGCTTTTTCTACATCAAAAAACACTCCCACTAATACTTCGTTATTAATTTGAGCTTTTCGAATTTCAAACACAATATTACATCCATCGTATTCCTCCCTTTTCTAAATCCACTCTGACATGCTGAAAAAAATGTTTCTACTTTCAATTACATACGTCAATCTATTCATTACCATTCGTTCCATAACTTTACATAAATTTGATGTCTATAGTTAATCGGCTGGGAGCGGTCTTTCCCTGGTTTGGCTATTGGCACTATTACCCCATGCTTCCAATCTGCAGGCAGATTCCCTGATTCCCATATTTTGTTAAAAAGTCTAAGAATCATACTCAAAGATATATCCGATAAATGCGAAATCATCTCATAGCATATGTCGTCCTTGCCTGGAGACGTATGACCCTAACCCTAAGCCCCACCAGTGCTCTCTTTAGCTCAAATAAATTAAACTCTGTGTCTAGAATACTTCCAGATAAATTCTTCTTTTCATATATATGAGACTTCTCCCTAACTTTCTGTTCCCTATACCTCCACATACTCTCTGACAAATTATCACTACTGTGCACCTTTGCGAAAGTTTGTACTAACATTTCTGCTTTATCGCTTTCATTTATTGCTATTTTCCCAGTAATCGCTAATACTGGTTAATTAATACTTATAATTAATGTACTCGCCAAACAATACAGATTTTCTGGCTTTCTTCATCGCTTTATTCCTTTCCCTTACTGCTTTACTACATTCTTCAT
Source organism: Tachysurus fulvidraco (assembly GCF_022655615.1). Classification (NCBI taxonomy): domain Eukaryota; kingdom Metazoa; phylum Chordata; class Actinopteri; order Siluriformes; family Bagridae; genus Tachysurus; species Tachysurus fulvidraco. Next base: position 3,190,795 of record NC_062538.1, read on the forward strand.
TCCACCATGGTACAGCTTTCTTACTATTTATAGACTGTTTTCTTTTTTCCTATTACTTCCTCTGCCATATTTCTTAACACTTCACTTATTTCCTTTCTACATCTAGTATCATTTCACACAGCTTGTTATGTCACAATTCTGTTTAAAGTTCCCAGTTGGCTTCATTAAATTTCCATCTTTTTTCCTTTAAAGTTTGGGTAATATCCATACCAAATTTGCACCATATAGGATATTGATCATTACCCATTGTACTCTGTTTATTAATGTTCCATTCACATTTCCTTGCTAGGTTTTAACTAAAACTGACTTAATATCTAGGGTAATATCTAAAACTGACTTACGTCCTTGTATTATGTCAATTCTTGTACAACTTCCATTATTAACACACACTAACCGTCCCCAATACTCCCCAATAGGGTATTATGTGCATTGAAATCACCACGCCATACTACTTTCTGGTTTGTGTTACCTCTTATATTTTCCAATACTCCCTTATTTAACTTTTCATATGGATTATTATTATGTACCACCACCACATCCCGGCTGAGTGTATGTAGTTTGCATCTTTAATTTCTCATTAATCATATCCACTGAAATACCTTCAATCTCGAGATTGAAGATATCTAGATACTTTTCAGCTGTTTTGATTATAATTATGATTCTTTCTGTCCGGCTTTCAGTTTGTGCTGAACAGTTCACTACTTCAGCCAAAAAAGGAACAAATGCAACGTTATCCTTAATCCCAACTTTCTCTTTTGTACTTTCCTTTGCCATTACTGTCTTTCGTTGAATGATCTCTTTACTTTTTTCTCCTGATTCCAAATTCTGTCCTACTTTTTTAGTGCCTCAGAGTATGACAGTCCTTCCTGAATTCTGACATTCTGTACTTGAGCCGCATGTTTCCTCACACTGCATCCTCCATGTCCCATCCCTGCCACAATTACAACACTTGGGTTTAACTTCTTGCCCGCATTTTCCATATTCATGTTCTCCACCACATCACGCACACCTCTGTTTGCCTCCACACACTGGGCAGTGTGTTCTGGGAGTTCCAGGTGCAGAATAATGAAAGAGTTAATGAGCAAACAATGAGCCTCCATCTCTTATTTTGTTATATTTCAGGCAGCAGTGGGATTCGAACCCACGCCTCCAGAGAGAATGTAAGTGGTGTAAAAAGAAACTCATTGATTTAACCTGATCTTTGTCTTATCGCCTTCTGTATCTGTATTATTTTATTTGGTTTTTTTTTTATAATGTTTTATATCTTCCTACTTTTTGCAAAAAAAAAAAATGGTTTAGTGAACTCCACAAAATTTTGTTCCTATATTATTGTTCACTAGATTATAACTTTAAAAGTAGCGGAACTTTTGCTTGGGAATTTGTTTGGGGAGGGAATGTTATCGGTGGGACACTTCTACGGGCGCCATGCGGTCACCTCAGTCTATCTTGCGTTTGAGGCCGATGATGACGTGTGTGTTTTTCACTCCTCCCCTCATTACACAGGTGGTTATATTTCTTCTCTGAAACGCATTTTTTTTGCTGAGAGAATGTGATTAACTTGATAACAGTTGATTGTGTTAATGATGTTTATATGTGTTTTGTTTTTATTGTATTTATATGATTTTTGTGTTTCTGTAATTGAAATTTTGCCATGAAAATAGCCTTGATTGCTGACATGGCATTAAATAAAATAATCTGAATCTGTTTTGTAGATTTATTGTAGTGATAAACAGAGACGTCAGCATTATATTCCCGTTAATTCCCATGGAAAGTTTCCAGCCTTGAAAATTCTCGGAATTTTGCAGCCCTACTGATAATCGATCTATATTGAACATTGTGTGTTATATAATTTAATTGTATTTATTAAATATATAAATAAAATAATTGTATTTAATTGGTTATGCTGTATGTGACGCACGTGGTGCGGCCTGCATATGGTACGGTGCCGAATATACTATATATCATGTTTTATCCATTTTTGAAAAAGCAGATTATCTTTATATCAAAACCTTAAATTTTCTCTGGACTCATTGATAAATACGTGTCTGACCGTTGAAACGCACAAAAAAAAAACTATAAAATTGCATTCATGATGATTTATGGTGATTTTATTTCTTTGCCTACATTGACGCTGATGCATTATAGAGGAAGGGGTCCCCCGTTCCAAGATGGCGGCTCTATGGACGCATACGTTCCAATGAACGGCGTAGATATCTACGGGGTTTCCCCATGTGCGCCATGCGGTCGCCTCAGTGTTTTTCGCTCCTGCTCTCATTATACAGGTTTGTTAATATTTCTTCTCTGAAATGCATTTTTGTTGTTGAGAGAATTTGATTAACACGATAACGGTCGATTGTGTTAATTCTGTTAAAAAAAAATTACCGTTTAATGTGTTTCTTGTTTATTTAGACGAGATATATCGTGATGCTAACTGTTTAGCATTGTATGTACTAGCGTGTGCCAGTGAGGGAGAAGCTGACGCTACGTGTCTCAACTGTTTTTTCCTTTTCTTACAGGTATGCTGTTTAATGAGTGAAATTTATATAAACTATATCATATACAAAAATAAATAAACATTTTGTTTGGTCATAAGCAGAAATGCATGCAAGGTAATACAAATTTTAAAAATGACGTCCTGACTGATTTAATTGCAAGTAAAACTGATTTTCATTGAGTAACACAAAAGCATAATAAACATTTATTACACTTGTAATAAACTTAATAATTGTAATAAAAATATTTCCCTATGATTGCTGTAATCTATTCTAATTAGTAAGGTAGTTATTAAGTTTAGGTATTGGGTACAATTAAGAATGCAGAATAAGGCATTAATATGTGCTTAATATGTACTAATAGCCAATATTCTGTTAATATTCATTAAGCAACTAGTTAAATGACCCTAAAATAGTGTTACTGTGCATGTTAAGGACGAATGCAAGTACATGCAGGGGTTTTGGCCTCAATGGCCCTCCAGTAAGCAGTGTGCAAGTGTCCAAGGAATGCAGGGTACAAATTCTACAAATTAAACAAAATTATGCTGCAAGATTTTTTTTAACTGCATTTAAGTCCCTTGTTATAGGCAACTCTGCAATTAATTAATTCCCAGTTTATTCCCATATATTCATGGTAATTCCCATGGTAATTTTCCAACCTTGAAAATTCCCAGAATTTTGCAACCCTACTGGTAATTGATTTATATTGAACAGTGTGTTATAGGAGAAATAATTGTATTTAATTGGTCACGCTGTATGTGAAACACGTGGTGCGGCCTGCACATGGTAGGGTGCCGAATATACTATATATCCTGTTTTATCTATTTTTGATAAGTTATGTGTGGAAATATGGGTTATGTATATTATTATTATTGTAAATACTTTGTTTACATTTATATCTATTTCTATTTTTGTATAATATCAGCCTATCTTGAGTATGATGCCGATGATGCATGTCTTTTTCGCTCCTCCCCTCATTATACCGTGTGTACCAGTGAGCGAGAAGCTGACGCCCCGTGTCTCAACTGTTTATTTCCTTTTCTTACAGTAAAAAGTGCTGAATATCATTGTGTGGTCTTAGAGTGAGCCGTCCAGACACATTACATTAAAAATGGTGACGTGACCCAGATGTGCCGGATCTGCTGTAGCTGATCGCTGGTGTTCGACAACACGAAAACACAACGCTTCTGCAACCGACCGATGAAGGATCTTGAATGGCGTCTGGACATCGAACTGAACTGAGTAACTGAACTATCCTTTCACATTACGCACCCATTGTACGCTACACTTTGCACATTGAATCGTTCTTAGTTTTGTTTTTCTTTTTTTCTCATGTCTGTTTAAGAATACAGTAATTGTGAAGTAGCCCAAATTTTTCTTTTGTATGTTGTTCTTCATTATGTAAAATTCGCAATATGGCAGAAGGGAGATGGAATGACGATTCAGTGACGCCACAAATTGGCAGGGGGCATGGGTTGTTTGGGGTATCCGAGCCTGTAGTCGGCAAACCACGAATCTTGGTCTATGATACTGTGACTGATCCGATCGTGCTTGCTAATGAATCGAGTGAACCAAAGTCTTCCACCTTTTCCAATACTGGTCCTGACAACGTTACTCAGCAACTACACGACCTCATTGGTGAGCTTGAAAGCTGGATAGGTGACTCCGTTGTCACACGATTGTTGACAAACCAGACATCGCCTGGTTCCGTGCCATCGTTTTAGAAGCAACCCTCTAACAGATTTCCACTGTCTACGAGCCTTGATCTGTCCAAATTAAACCTCATAGTCAAAGTTGACATTAAAGAACCTCTAATGTTCCATCCTAGAGTGGATTGAACAGATGAATGTGTATTTGTCCAAAAAGGGTTGCGGCAAAGTCGACAGGGAATCAGTCGATACTGAACCATCTCTGTGGCCGGGCAAAGAGCATTGTCAAGGTTAAGCTAAAAAAAAAATAGCCCAGTTGCTGTACTTAGCCCTGAAGTTGTCTCAAAGTACTGCAGCGCTACTTTAGTGAGAGCCCAGGCTCGTGGCAGCCGCTAGCCGAAGCCTAACGAGCACCCTGTTGACTATTTTGTCAGGTTGAATGTGGCGGCCGAACTAGCAGATGCTTACCTGCAAAGATGTGATAGCAAGATGAAAAATATGAGCTCTGAGATTGCAATGATGTTTATCAGGAACTGTCCCAATCCTGATCTTTTCAATGTCTTTAGGTGTAAGCCCATAAGGAAATGGTCGGCTGAGCAGGTCCAAGAGGCTATCGACAAGCACGAGAGAGACTTTAAGTCACGAATGTCGCTTTCATCTGCACCCAAAGTTGCAGTAAATCAGGCTGTTGTTGCCGAAAAGCCCGTCAGCTTGCGGTTAGCAGTAGGAAACTAAAGTGTAGGTGTTTGGATATCAACGTAAACAGTGTCACAGGGCTATTGGCCAGGGTGTGGGCCAGAACAGTGAAAGTCAGGGAAACTAGACCACTCACACTGGGGAGAGGGCTGTGTGAGTGTTGAGTCAGCCTCTCACCAGTGAAGATGATCCGATTGTCATCTATAGCAACCCGTTGTCGGGGTGAGTCAAGTAACAGTGTCATTTTGTTCCAAGACATCGCTAAGCTGGAAAAAGCTGACAGTTTGTTTTATACCGATGTGTTGGTGAATGTTACGGTCGCTTGCCAAGGCCTGTTAGACACTGGTTATGGCATATACCATTAATGAAGAAATTGAGCGCAAGCTGCTAGATACATGCGGGATTCTTGTGTCTGCGCAACCCCATGCCAACGTTTTACTTGTAGAGTGTGGTGGTGTTCGGGTCAAACGCAAGTGTATTTGTAAGTGGATTTTCAGTCATTGTGCCTACCTTGGTTGTGCCAGCGCAAAAAGGCCAGTTGATTGTTCGTACTAACGTCAAGTATGTTCTCGGTCAACTCAAGCAGTCCCGAAGCTATGACATGGGCATGACCGATGGGAAGTTGGTGACTTCCCAAACATTGTCGGTACCGCTAAGCTCAAGCTGTCATGCTTTTACCCCAGCATATAACAAAATAAGAGACGGAGGCTCATCGTTTTGTCATTAACTCTTTCTTTATTCTTCACTCTTCTTCACCTGGAACTCCCAGAACACACTGCTCACCTGTGCGCATGCCCACACGCCATCTACGGCAAGCCCCAAGGGGAAAATGTATTGCACGCAGGTCACAATGCAAATGCACTCAGTATAACACAAAATGCAATCGACTCCAACTTACAGATTAAGTCTGTTACATATTTACTATTTGTATATCTCATTTTTGACAAACTGTCAAGTAGTACAAGTGCCTTTTAATGATTCTAAATTGAAAACAACTCTTCCCTAGCTGTTGATGGCCAATGTGATTGTTAGGATTCCAATTATTTTGATCACAATCCCTGTTTTGGCCTGAAGAAGAAATATCTTGTTAGTTAACATTTTTAACATTTTACTGGCACACTTGCATTTTCAATCATTATAAAGAAATGAATGTTATTCTGGCTGTGAGTCTGATCTAAAATGAGTCAGGACTCGTCGGACTGGGATAGAAGGGATGGCGACAAAACGGGATTTTATATAAATCAGGGAAATAATCAATATAAGACACTGTCCGGGAAGAGTCTGAGGAATGTTTTCTCTGAGAAATCCTCACTGTGCCAGAGCACAGGGTCAGCCATGATACAGTGCCCTTGGAAAAGAAAGGGTTAAGGACCTTGCTGAAGGGCCCAAAAATGGCAGCTTGTCAGTGCTGGGGTTTGAACCCTGATCCTCTGATCATCAACCCGGAGCCTTCAACACAAGTTTCCACTGTGCTGGGTTTTCACATATCCGAGCTTATGATCCAGCTGGGGTCAGTGTGGTCCCCTGGAGTAGGTGGGGCTAAGGGCCTTGCTAAGGCACCCAACATCAATAGCTTGGCAGTAAGTTCAGAGGCTTGAACCCCAACCTTTTGATCAGTAACCCAGCTGCTTGACCGCTGAGCCACCATGTCCCCAAAAACCACACACTAGTAAATAAATTTATGGCAGTCAGTAATGTCACTTACTTGCAGCCCAGGAACACAATCTGTAACCACAGCCAGACTACCAACAGCATAATCACCATGTAGAGAAAGGCGAACCCAAACCAGGAGCCAAAGTTCACAACCTCTGGGTTGTCTGGGAAGAGTCTGAGGAGAGAGACCTTTAGATATAAAGTTGCTTAGAGGACATTATTCATCTCAACTGTTTTGGAACCTACTGGTTCATTTGTCCTGTGAGGACCAGATTGGGCCCAGTGCCTGTTAGTGTAGCAGTTCCACCGATGCTAGCAGCATAACACACACTCAGCATCATCATGACCTCTCTGCTGTGGTTTTCCAAAGTCACTGAGCACAAACAAAATGCACACGTCACTCAAAGCTCATGCAATTAAACCTGAATAAAATACTTTTAATAATTTCATGAAAAGAGGTGTAGGAGTTTGACACTCACCCTCACTAAGAGACACTATCCCTGACAGGTTGTCCTGAACGTCTTGACCCTGTCCACGTTTGCCTTGACCCTCTTCTGCTGAGTTTTGTTCGAAAAGGTTGCGGATGTCCACAAGCATTGCGCACAATAAAATGCACACGTCACTCAAAGCTCATGCAATTAAACCTGAATAAAATACTTTTAACAATTTCATGAAAAGAGGTGTAGGAGTTTGACACTCACCCTCACTAAGAGACACGTCTCCTCCCGCTGTGTTGAGTTGATTCAGCACCACCTGCACTATGGGCACCATCATGGCCGTAGTGGCAGTGTTACTTATCCACATGGACAGTAACGCTGTCAAGCTCATGAAACCTAACATCAGCCTGCACAGAGTTAGTTAACGTGTCACCAGACAGCAACAATGAATAATCAGCACAGAGAATGGCAGTACAAACAGCACAACACACCTAAAAGCGTTGCCTTGTACTTCATTGCTGTTATCTCTGCGATAATCACTTGGCTTTTTGAAGCTAATCATTAAGATGTGTGCCAAAAATGATGATGGGACTCACCATGCAGGTCGCACCCCGACGCAGAGCAAAAATTTTATTGCGAGGAATTTGTGCAGATTCCATTCCTCCACAGCGATGGCTAACATCATGCCTCCTAAAAACAGCATGTTTGTGTCCTGCAGGTACTGCATGCAAACCTAACATACACATACAGGTTTGTATAGTTAAGTAGGCTTTTATTTACAAAAATGGAAAAGTATGTGTATAAATGTGACAAACCGTACATCCTTAGAGGTCATGATACCAAACAGAGGAAAGAGCACAACCGGTAACAGAGCAGTGATGGCCAAAGGCAGCACCTCGGTACACCAATACACTGCCATCAGCCCGATGACAAAGGCACAACGAGCTTCCTGCAGTGTCTAAACATTGTAAAGATAAAAAAAAGATGTTGCAAAGATATCAGATTGATGTTGATATCAAACCAATTTTTGCTCTCTGAGAAAGCACCAAGTGTTTGTTCATAAGCCGCTAAAATTTTGAAGGTTTTCAACTGAAGGGAAAAAAACATTTTACTCCTGACTCATTTGTATGTTTATACTGATTGAAAAAGTGCTATACGTGTTACTGGTCTTTTATTTGTGCCTTTGTAGAATTATTACAGATGTATACTCAAATGGTCTAGAGCAGGTGTTACCCACAAAATGATAACATTAAGCTGGATATTGTTTGTGTTTTTTCTTTTATTTATTTATTCCCCTAGTGCAGAACTCACAATGTAAACATGTGTTGTTGCTGTAGTTTAATTCTCAGGATTTTTTTTTTTTTTTTTGCACATTTGTGTGTATACGTGTGTGTGTGTGTGTGTATATGTATGTGTGTGTGGTCAAACTGCAAAACACAAACAACTCAAATTTACTAAAGCAGTATTGCCCACATACCCAAATGCAATTTAGAACTAAATGCAACATATATTGCGTGAACATCCCGACAAACAATACAAACCAGCAAACGTCTAAACATCATCAAACATATGCACTAGCCGTTTAGGAGCTTCAGCGCTAATTGCAAATAGCGAACTATAGAACAACTCAAAAAATATCAATTCACTTAACATAAATCACTCACCACGCTGGGGAATATATAGTTTTATTATTTTTTTAAACTAGAAATTTTATACTTGTTCTAACAAGGTTTAACAAAGTCTTTTCTGTGTCCTTTTCTCTCTCTCTCTAACTAACTTTTTTCCTCTAAGCAATCCCATGAGCGCACCGTACTAGCGTCCTTAAAGGGGCAGAACCCAACAGCAGGGGTACTCAAATATAAACTTGAAAGGTCCACTTACCAAATTTCCATTCAGTCCGAGGTCCAGAAAAGTGATTGTCAAAAAATAATGTCTTGGTGAAAATATCTTCATCTAATTATGTATAATGTTGTTTATTAATATTGTTATAAATACTGGTTGTATGTACTATTGTTGCGTCCAAGGATGTATGTTTTTTGTTTGTTTTTTCCCCTTTCTCACTGTTTCTCTTTCCTGTTTTTCCTCTCTCTCTACTTCCCACAAGCAGGAAGTAATAGTTACCACCTGACTCCAATTGGTGAGCTGATGCTGTGCTGTGAGGCTTCTTTTCCTCAACCCTAAAAGCTTTGATTTATATTCGGTTGATTGAATTTCTCCCAAAGTGTTAGTGTTAACCATCTTGTCATTTTCTTTGTAAGTTAACATATACTTTTGTTATTTCTTTAGCTATTAAGTTTATATTAATTCTTTGGGAAGGGATTTGTAGAGAGGTGGGTGCCATTTTCTTTCATATGTTTTCTCTTGTTTAAGCCAATTAGGGAGTTAGTCTATTATTGTAAATTTGTTTTCTTTTGTAGTTTAGTTAGTTTTTTTTTAATAGTTAGAGGGTTTATGTTTGTTATTTTGGCCTTGCCCCCTCTTGGAGCCTTGAAATCCTGTCATATTTGGACAATAAAAGAACTTGTATTTGGTATCGAGTTGCCTTTGGTCTTTGTTAAAAGCCCTGGGGTTGGGAATTACACCTTGCTGCCTCCACACATCACACCATTTTTATTCTGTTACTCGTTCCCCAACCCTAGACTAGCTGGGGACGTAACAACTATCAACAATTATAATAATGAACATGCAACAAATAACCATCACATACAACATTTGATATAATCCATTTTTTTTATTTTCTTTTGGCAGATTATTTGTGGTTTCTTGCATAATAATAATAATAAATAGTAAATACAATTAATAATTCTAGCAATAATAATAGTCAAGTCACTTTTATTGTCACATCACCACAGCACATGTGCCTTGGTGAGTGAAATTCTTAGGAGCAAACTCCAGAAATTGCAGAACAATTATACAGAGAGTTGACATGTGAAAATGTGCCATTTGCTCATACATGCAGTCAGTGCAATGTGTGTACAATATGTACAATTAAAAAACAGAATGAAATCTACATGTGCAATATGCTCATACATAGTCAGTACACACAGTGTACTATTGGGCATCTTTAAAGTAGCACTACACATTATATGCAATATGTACTTATATACGTAAGTGTGTAAATATATTGTATATAAAATACTACAAGGTGCAACAGATTGTACAGGTACAGAAGTGACCTGGATGTGCATCGGATGGTATCTAGTGGTAACAGATGGATTATGGTATTAAATGCAGTGTGTGTGTATAGTCCAGTGTGTATAATGCAGTGTATATATAGTCCAGTGCAGATAGTCTGAAGTTAAGGTGCAGTGTGTGGCATACCATATTGTGAAAGTATGCTGTAGGGTGTATTAGTTGTGACTGTTAATTAGTCTGATAGCCTGAGGGGAAAAAGCTATCCCTCAGTCGACTGGTGCAGGATCGGATGCTGCGGAGACGTCTTCCTGAGGGAAGCAGAGAGAGCAGTCTGTGGGACGGGTGGCTGGAGTCACTGATTATATCCTTCGTGCTTTTCTTATACACCGCCTGATGAAGATGTTCTGGAGGGAGGGAAGCTCACCTCCAACATTGTGGCTGGCAGTTTGCATGACCATTTTCAGGGCTTTATGGTTGCTAGCGGTGCTGTTTCCAAACCAGGCAGTGATGCAGCCCGTCAGGATGCTCTCTATAGTGCAGGTGTAGAATGTTCTGAGGATGCTGGGGGCTCATTCTAAACTTCCTCAGCCATCTCAGGAAGAGATGTGTGTGTGTGTGTGTGTGTGTGTGTGTGTGTGTGTGGCCCAGGTGAGATCCTTGCTGATGTTAACGCCAAGAAATTGAAATAATATTTAACATTGTTAATGATAATTTATCATGCTATAAACCACAAATTTATTAAAAATGTACAGAAATAAGTTTAACACTCATTAAATACTCTGTTAACTCTAATCTCCAAACGGGAAAAACTCAGTAACTTTAATTATGTTCACTTGTTAAAATGTGATTCTGTGCCATGTTTCTAACAATATGATCAGTATTATAACACCCTTTACATGCATCCAGATAAACATAAATAAACTATTTGTATATTACAGTCGTTTTTGACAAACTGTTCAGTAGTATAAGTGCCTCGAAGCGTCCTGAAGAGTGTTTGACTTCATAACCAAACAGGAAATTATTATAAACTATATGCTATTATACACTCGTCTCTCACATCTGGTGTGGTTCCTTCGTCCTTTAAGGTTGCTGTAAACACTCCAAGACTTAAGAAACCTTATGTTACACGACGGACTTCAACCGTCAGACCAACTGGGAAATGAGTCTAAACTGAACAAGGCTCTTCCCCAGCTGTTGATGGATGACAACAAATGTAGTAAACACATTTTAAATGTCTAAATAAATAAAACATCCATCTAAATATCAAATCTCTCGGAATCTAGAGCGAGCGAGCAAGAGCGCGCATGCGGGACAGAGACTGCGCTCCAAACCTTGTAGCGCGTGCACGGCAGAGAGGGAGGGGGGCGTGTGTGAGAGCATCCTGATTGGCCTGTTTCAGTAAATCAACCAATCGTCAGTTTGGGCGGGGCTTTTATCTCTTCTCCCGAACCGAATCAGTGCATCCAGAAACAGGAGCGCCATCATGGCCCATGGCAGATGGAGAGAGCGCCAAAAACCACAGTATAAGACACATTTTACACCATCATGGCCCATGGCAGATGGAGAGAGCGCCAAAAACCACAGTATAAGACATTTTACACCATCATGGCCTATGGCAGATGGAGACAGCGCCAAAAACCACAGTATAAGACATTTTACACCATCATGGCCCATGGCAGATGGAGAGAGCGCCAAAAACCACAGTATAAGACACATTTTACACCATCATGGCCCATGGCAGATGGAGAGAGCGCCAAAAACCACAGTATAAGACACATTTTACACCATCATGGCCCATGGCAGATGGAGAGAGCGCCAAAAACCACAGTATAAGACACATTTTACACCACCATGGCCCATGGCAGATGGAGAGAGCACAAAAAACCACAGTATAAGACACATTTTACACCATCATGGCCCATGGCAGAGGGAGAGAGCGCCAAAAACCACAGTATAAGACACATTTTACACCACCATGGCCCATGGCAGATGGAGAGAGCGCAAAAAACCACAGTATAAGACACATTTTACACCATCATGGCCCATGGCAGATGGAGAGAGCGCAAAAAACCACAGTATAAGACACGTTTTACACCATCATGGCCCATAGCAGATGGGGAGAGCGCCAAAAACCACAGTATAAGACACATTTTACACCATCATGGCCCATGGCAGATGGAGAGAGCGCCAAAAACAACAGTATAAGACACATTTTACACCAGACTATACAAAAGTGTCCCCTTGTCTTCTAAGCGTTAAACATAATGACAATGTTACACGCTGTACAGTTTGTAACAGTGACTTCAGCATTGCCCATGGCGGGGTAACGATTGTAAAAGACGTGTTGACGTGACTTCAACACGTTTCATTTCATCTTCAGCTTATATAAATAGTAAAAGTGATCTACATATTTTGATATAATTAACAAATAATTTTTTAACACTTTACAATAAGGTTCATTAGTTACCTTTAGTTTACTACATTAGTTAACATGAACTAATAATAAACTGCACTTATTAAGCATTTATTTATCTTTGTTAATGTTACTTTCACCATTTACTAATACTCTCTCACTCACTTGCTCATTTTCTACCGCTTATCCAAACTACCTCGGGTCACGGGGAGCCTGTTCCTATCTCAGGCATCATCGGGCATCGATGCAGTATACACCCTGGACGAAGTGCCAACCCATCGCAGGGCACACACACACACTCATTCACTCACACACTACGGACAATTTTCCAGAGATTATTTACTAATACATTATTCAAATCTTGTTAACATTAGTTAATGCACTGTGAACTAACATGAACAAACCATAAACAGCTGTATTTTTAATACCTAACTTACCCTCCTTTTTTTGTGTGTGTGTGTGTGAGTCTCTGACGTGCATGACAACAACGTTGTGTATTATTTTTTACCACAGTTGGTTTAGTGTGGAGAAAGAAAAAAAAATGAACACGTGGCTCTTGTCGATTGAGCAATGGACAAAGTATGAACACCTCGTTAGAGATTTATTCCCATTTTGCTGTTATAATAAGCTCCATTCTTCTGGGAAAGCTTTTCACTAGATGTTGAAACGTGGCTTTGGGGATTTGTGTTCACTGAGACACAAGAACATTTGAGACACTGATGTTTTGGGTGCAATTGTGGTTCCAGATCATCCAGTTCAGTGGGTCGAGTTAGAGTCAGTGGGATGTGGTAGCTCAGTGGTTAAGGTGTTCGACTACTCATCGGAAGGTCATTGGTTCGAATCCCAGGTCCATCAAGTTGCCACTGCAGGGCCCCTGTGCAAGGCCCTTAGCCCTCAACTGCTCAGGTCTATAAACTGAAATAAAATTGTAAAATATAAGCTGTCTTCTAAATACTGTAAATGTAGAGTCAGAATAAGGACACTTGAGTTCTTACACTCCAACCTTAACACACAATGCAATTTTTCTTCAAGTGTGCGTCAGTGAAGAAAAAACACATGGGTGTGATGGTCCAGGGTCCACATACATTCGTACCTGTAGCATAGTTTGCATGCTTTCAAGTACACGGTGCACTGTTCGTAGAGGTTTTAACACTCAATATTTAACATTAAAGATTCACTCTTTTGTTGACTTGTTGCAGACATACAGCATAGTTTTTTCCTGTTATTTTTTTTAGGTTTCTTAGTTACACTAGTTCTACTCACAACTCTGAGAACAATGGCAAAATAGAAAAGTGTTTTTCTTTATATCTAGCTGCTGTAGTACCAATGTAGCTGGTTTACAGCTTTATCCATACAGGGTATGCTTTCAAATACAACACTGATTTATTAACAGGGATCTAAATGTTTTGTTTAAATATCATATCTACAGCTGTTTTAGTTTCATTGAGCCTGTGTTCATGGAGTTCTGCATCTGTTGTAGTTCATCTGATAATATTTGCAAATACTTGTAATTTAACTTTATGTATTTATTTGTTTTTCTACCAGGTTTACACACACAGTTATATATATATATAGTTAAATAATACCTTGTGTGCATTTCTAAATGTAAAATTCTAACATACCTTATATATTAATACACTTCATGAATTATTTATATATATATATATATTAACATCTATAAACAGGAAAGGTTTAAGGGAAATAAAATCTCATTAGCTGACGATATAAGGACAGTTTAAAATGTAACTCAGCAACGTGGGGTAAAATAGACCCAAATGCAGGACAGCATAAAATTAAACAGGATTTAATACATTTAATCCCCCTGACAGTAGGGGGAGGGATCCAGGGGTTGGGGGAGGGAGGAATCCAGGAGGGGGGGGGGAGAGCGAGGCACAAGGCGGAGGACCAGGAGGGGGGGGAGCGAGGCACACTGCGGAGGACCAGGAGGGGGGGAGCGAGGCACACGGCAGAGGACCAGGAGGGGGGGAGCGAGGCACACTGCAGAGGACCAGGAGGGGGGCTGAGCGAGGCACACTGCAGAGGACCAGGAGGGGGGGAGCGAGGCACACTGCAGAGGACCAGAAGGGGGGGAGCGAGGCACACTGCAGAGGACCAGGAGGGGGGGGGGGGAGCGAGGCACACGGCAGAGGACCAGGAGGGGGGAATATTTTTCATCAAAAAGATGACCAGAATTAGTCATGTATGTTGGTCACAAAAGATCCTTAATTTTAATCACTGTTGAAAAGGTGTGTTGCCCAGCCGTCCACATAACCTGAACCATAGAACCACCAGCAGGACCAAGAGTGTTAATAGGTGTATTTGTCCGAAGGACATGGGCCCAAGTCTTCGAAGCTCCTAGCGGATCTTTTTAAACGCAGCGTTCTCTCTCTCAGTCCTCACTGTTCCGCTGCCCCACGTTTTTCTGAAACTAGATCGAGGGATATCAGTATGGGGTCATAATATCATACAAACACATAGAAGCCTTTATTTTGTCACATATACATTAGAGCAGTGACATTCTTTCTTAATATATCCCAACTTTGAAGGTTGTGGTCAAAGCACAGGGTCAGACATGATACAGTGCCCTTGGATAAGAAAGGGTTAAGGACCTTGCTGAAGGGCCCAAAAATGGCACTTTGTCAACCTGATCCTCTGATCATCAACCCAGTCTTAAACATGAGTCTCCACTGTGCTGGGTTTTCACATATCCCAGCTTATCATCAAGCTGGGGTCAGTGTGGTCCCCTGGAGTAGGTGGGGCTAAGGGCCTTGCTTAGGCATCCAACATCAATAGCTTGGCAGTAAGTTCAGAGGCTTGAACCACAACCTTCTGATCAGTAACCCAGCTCCTTGACCGCTGAGCCACCACGTCCCCCCAAAAAAAACCCCACACTCTGGTAAATACATTTATGACCGTCAGTAATGC
This sequence comes from Tachysurus fulvidraco, assembly GCF_022655615.1. Taxonomy (NCBI): domain Eukaryota; kingdom Metazoa; phylum Chordata; class Actinopteri; order Siluriformes; family Bagridae; genus Tachysurus; species Tachysurus fulvidraco. The sequence goes on from NC_062538.1 coordinate 3,206,195, forward strand.
ACCACTTACTTGCAGCCCAGGAACACAATCTGTAACCACAGCCAGGCTTCCAACAGCATAATCACCATGTAGAGAAAGGCGAACCCAAACCATTTAGTTTGTATAGTTAAGTAGGCTTTTATCTTTTTTTAAAAATGGAAAATTAAAGTGTGTATATAAATGTGACAAAACGTACATCCTTAGAGGTCATGATACCAAACAGAGGAAAAAGCACAACCGGTAACAGAGCAGTGATGGCCAAAGGCAGCACCTCGGTACACCAATACACTGCCATCAGCCCGATAACAAAGGCACAACGAGCTTCCTGCAGAGTCCAAACATTGTAAAGATAAAAGAAATAGTTGAATATATCAGATAAATGTTGATATCAAACCAATTTTTGCTCTCTGAGAAAGCACCAAGTGTTTGTTCATAAGCCGCTAAAATTTTGAAGGTTTTCAACTGAAGGGAAAAAAAACATTTTACTCCTGACTCATTTGTATGTTTATACTGATTGAAAAAGTGCTGTACGTGTTACTGGTCTTTTATTTGTGCCTTTGAAGAATTATTACATGCAGTATGTATACTCAAATGGTCTAGAGATTTGTAAGCAAAAAGATGATCAGAATTAGTCATGTATGTTGGTCAAACTTGATCCTTACTTTTTATCATTGTTGAAAAGTTTTGCTGCCCAACCTGGGTTGCGACTGACCAATAGAACCACTAGCAGGCACAACAGTGTTGATAGGCTTATTTGTCCGAAGGACATCCTCTCGGATCTTATTATACGCAGCGTTCTCTCTCTCCATCCTCACTGTGCCAGAGCACAGGGTCAGCCATGATACAGTGCCCTTGGAAAATAAAGGATTAAGGACCTTGCTGAAGGGCCCAATAATGGCAGCTTGTCAGTGCTGGTGTTTGAACCTTGATCCTCTGATCATCAACCCGGAGCCTTCAACACAAGTTTCCACTGTGCTGGGTTTTCACACATCCGAGCTTATCATCAAGCTGGGGTCAGTGTGGTCCCCTGGAGTAGGTGGGGCTAAGGGCCTTGCTTAGGCACCCAACATCAATAGCTTGGCAGTAAGTTCAGAGGCTTGAACCCCAACCTTTTGATCAGTAACCCAGCTGCTTGACCGCTGAGCCACCACGTCCCCAAAAACCACACACTAGTAAATAAATTTATGGCAGTCAGTAATGTCACTTACTTGCAGCCCAGGAACACAATCTGTAACCACAGCCAGACTACCAACAGCATAATCACCATGTAGAGAAAGGCGAACCCAAACCAGGAGCCAAAGTTCACAACCTCTGTGTTGTCTGGGAAGAGTCTGAGGAGAGAGACCTTTAGATATAAAGTTGCTTAGAGGACATTATTCATCTCAACTGTTTTGGAACCTACTGGTTCATTTGTCCTGTGAGGACCAGATTGGGCCCAGTGCCTGTTAGTGTAGCAGTTCCACCGATGCTAGCAGCATAACACACACTCAGCATCATCATCTCTTTGCTGTGGGTTTCCGAAGTCACTGCACACAAACAAAATGCACACGTCACTCAAAGCTCATGCAATTAAACCTGAATAAAATACTTTTAACAATTTCATGGCAAGGCACAACGAGCTTCCTGCAGTGTCTAAACATTGTAAAGATAAAAAAATGTTGCAAAGTTAAAGACAATAAATTTTTATAAAATTCTGACAATAAAATTCTGTCCTATACAGAATAACAGCCCTGTTAGTGGTAGTAACTAGAAAAACACACACACACACAATTTAACTTACTTTCCATTATATTTTTAAAATCAAAATACAAGCATTCAGTATTTTATCTAGTATAATGTGTGTATGTGTGTATATGTGTGTGCGTATATGTGAGTGTGTATATGTGTATATATATGTGTGTGTGTGTGTGTGTGTGTATGTGTGTGTGTCCATTTAGAGATGAGCTATAATCCACAGCTGGTTGATACGTTATGTACTAAGGATAGTCATGATCCTGTCTGTGTATGAGAGTGCGCACACGCACCTCTATGGGGCCCGCTAATTTTCAGTCATTCCAGCAGCTGCTTTTGGTCCTAAAACAGCTTTAAACTGATACTGTAGTTCACTCAAAAATAAACATTCTGTCATCATTTTCTCATCCTCATGTTGTTTTAAATCTGTACGAATTTCTTTATTCTCATGAACACAAAAGAAGATATTCTGATAAATGATGGTAAGCACACAGCTGATGGTACCCACTGAATTCCATCATGTGTTTTCCTACAATGGAAGTCAATGGTTACAATCAGCTGTGTGCGTATCATCATTTATTAAAATATCTTCTGTTCATCAGAAAAAAAAATCATACAGGTTTGAACAACATGAGGATGAGAAAATGATGACGGATCTTTTATTTTTGAGTGAACTATCCCTTTAAAGCTGTTTCAGGACTACAAGCAGCTGCTGGCATGAAGGAGAAGTAGCAGTGAATTTCTTTTAAACTGACTTTGGCTAATAGTTGGGCCTATTACCTCTTTACAAGGACCCATAGGGCCTGCCTCACACAGGCACGTGCACTCTCATACACACAGGGTCATGAATATTCTTAGTACATTGGGTGAACTATCACTTTAAGTGGCAATATTCTGGACTGCTCAACATAATTCCATAGACCAGTAAAACTGCTCCCTAACTTGTAGTCTGACCTTTATTCATGAACTTTAAGCATGACATTAATACAGCGGAAGTCCTAGATCAGGGGTGTCAAACTAATTATATTTGGCCCGCGAGATCATATCAGATGTGCATTTCAGCTGACTAGCCGCATGCTCCGCTAATACTACAAATCCCAGAATGCCTTGCCACTGTATTGACGCATAGTCACGAACACCAAGCGCCCCTCATTCTCTGTTGACAGTCGTTAGGCGGGGTCTCCGATTTTTGAGAAATGCTTCAGAAAACAGAGTTGGGCTTAAAATCAAAACCAACGTGTAGCCAAAGAGCAGAAATGGGCGTGTCTTGTCAATATGCGGCGGAGAGAGTGTTCAGTGCGCATGTGTGACATTAGCAGAAAGCGGTTTTAACATTGACATGGAGGATAAAAACCAAGAAAGAAAGTGAAGAAAGGCTTACGATAAGGACAAGAAGTAGGACGTGTTAATATGGGATCAGCTTTCCAGCGCTGGAGAGAACTGAAGGAGCAGGAAGTTGGCCACATATTCACAGATTGGAGTTTCCCGAGTCAATAACTCCTGAGCTAAACGCTGTTACTACACAAATAACACCTCTTTTCTATCGTAGTAATGTAGAGAGGCAGCTACAACCGCGTTTTGTGTAGTAACAGTGTTTAGCTCAGGAGTTATCGACTCGGGAAACTCCGACCTGTGAACATGTGGCCGACTTTACTTAAGACGCTGAGGCGCTTTTTTCCTTCTCGATAGGTGAGTAACGTTGGTTTTGCTTTGTTACACAGAACTAATATATGCCTTTGTCCTTTACATGATTATGCTTGTGTGTCATTTTTGCTTGTTTGTTTATCTGCAATCGTATTGTTCTTCCCTTCAGCTATGATAAAGACACGTTTCTTTCCATTTGTTGTATGTATGTGAGTGGAGCTATCAATACAGGGGTGGGACTCGTTTGGGTTAGGGACGTGTTTGTTTTGGTGATTTCAAATGTCGACATTGGCTTTCAAAAATCAGAGACCCTGTCGTTAACAACCATGCTACAGTCACATCGGGCAAGTTAATTCCACCCTCCACAAAAATGGCCAAATGAAAGATGAATAGGACCTTTCAAGACAGGTGGGAGGCAGATTATCTGTTCACGAATATAAAGGACAGACCTGTTTGTCTTGTGTGCTAACGGAGCTAACGTGTCTGTAACGAAAGAATACAACATAAGAAGACTCGAAAAGTTGGATTTTCGTTGAATGAAATTATAATTTTTGGTTGTTTTATTGTTGGTTTTTGAAAAGATCCACTTCAAAAAGGAACTTAAAATGGTACAGTGAGAGGCATCATCAATTTTATTTATTTATTTATTTATTTAAATAAGAAATGAACACCACTGATGTGTCTTTTATTTCACATTTAATTTCTTATGTGTAATATCAAGCTCTGGTTTACCCAAATCCTGTGTTTAAGCAAAACTAACGTTTGTTTCCATATGAAAAAGGTTGAACATTACATATCAGTTAATTGCAGTTAATTTTTCAATAAATATTCAGTTTGGCCGTGCCTCGGGGGTTTGCTCCGGGTACTCTGGTTTCCTCCCCCGGTCCAAAGACATGCATGGTAGGTTGATTGGCATCTCTGGAAAATTGTCCGTAGTGTGTGAGTGTGTGAGTGAATGAGAGTGTGTGTGTGCCCTGTGATGGGTCAGCACTCCGTCCAGGGTGTATCCTGCCTCAATGCCTGATGACGCCTGAGATAGGCACAGGCTCCCCGTGACCCGAGAAGTTCGGATAAGCGGTAGAAGATGAATGGATGGAATGGTATTCAGTTTGGCCCTTGACTTTTATCAGTTTTATATTTTGGCCCACTGTGAATTTGAGTTTGACATTTGGGTTTGAGAGCAATAATATGAATCTCAATCTTTGCCTGTACAATCATTTTTCTCCACAGAAGAAACACCCCACTCGTCTAGAGAGGTACACGCAACTTACTTCAGCAACTCTCAAAAGGAAGTCATCCACTGAAGGTTCTTTGGCCCCACCCTCCAAACAAACCAAGCTGTGGGAGACTCGAAGAGTGTCCCAGGCAAGGGTAGATAAAGTAGTGCTCCAATTCATTGTCCAAGGCTTGCACCAACCACACATTGTTCATCAACAGGGCTTCATTGATGCTGAAGATGTTGCACAAGATCAATGAAGCCCTGTTGATGAACGGTTTCATATGCGTTACTGCGCACTGGTTTAACCCCCAGACCATGCAGAGATCCTGTGCTGCCCTGGCATGCAAACAACTTAAAGGATCCCACACCTTTTCTGCCCTGGCTGGTGCCCTAAATTATATTTACACAGAATTCAATATCAGAGAGAAGTCAAACTTCCTGAAAGCCTTCAGAGTTTATGGGCAGACTGATGAGAACAACAATCCTGAACCTGTAGCAGAGGGTGATGGAGAAGAGAATGATGGTGGGCAAAATGATGATTACGATGAAGAAGAGGAAAGCTTTGAGGGTGTGGTTGATGCCGGAGCCCTGTTGGACAAAGATGACTACTTGGAATACCAGCTACCCAAGCACCATCGCTGTGCCTGCCACCTCCTCAATTTAGTTATCACAGTTGATGCTTCAAAGCAGAAGTCAATCCATTGTACAAGCGCATGTCAAGGTCCACATTTGCCAAATTATCTCTAGCCTGTGGAACAAAAGTTAAGCTCAACCACCGCATCTGAAGTAATTGAAGACCACTGCAAACTCCAACTCATAAGGCCTGTTGCTACAAGGTGGAATTCAGAAAGAATAGTGAGAACAACAAGAGAACAAGGCAAAGGAGCTCTTGCAGCTGTCTGCAGTGAACTAGATACACCTAAGTGCTTGTTTTTCTGCCTTTCAGTTAATGAAGTGCTGAACAATGGATTGTCAGTTTTATACTTTGAATAATATAGAACGCATGTATGCACTATGCCAGTATACAGTCCCAATATATACTATGGATATGATTTGTAGCAACACAACCATATTTCTAAAAGTCTCAGATGACAATATTTTTCCTTTTTAATGATCGGTTTCTCCACTTGAAGGTGCTACATCAAGTAGGCTAAATGTTCCATGTTTTTTCTCTGTACAGGTTTACTCCAGTGGAACTTGCATTTCTTGCAGAAAATGTGAAGACAATGAGCAAAGTTGCAAAGGCACTGGATGTTCTTCAGGGAGAAACCAGATGTGCAGATGGGTTGGTTTGGTCCCCACCATAACTCTACTAATGTGTTCTACCAATGTGTTTGTTTCAATAAAGGTTATTGATGACATGCCTCTGAAGTTTACAGCCAACTAGTCATATCTTCCGCTCCATGAAACACAGCTCAGTAGTACACATATATGGTTCTTTAATAATATTTGCCTTGTACTAAAATGCGTTCTTTTTCAATGGGCATATACAGTATGCGGCTGAAACAGGTAGCCTAGTGCATCCCAAATTGTTCAACATTATCATATTAATAACATTATAGTCATTATGGCCTTTAGAAATATGTTTTTTGAGGTAGGGTAGTGCACAATAGGCCCCTGTGGCACAGCCTAAGCTTTTGTCCTAAATGGCATTTTCTCCTTGCATTATTACTTTTACACTTATTCTACACATATACTTTTACAGTTTTGAAAGCAGTACTTTTACTCTTTTACTTGAGTAGGCAAATATTCAGTTGAATATAGAGAAAATAAGACAGAAAAAAGGGGACTCTTTATTTATGTTTTTTTTAACAATACTTCTGCATATACTTTATGTGGACATTGTGGATTTATTTGAGTATGTGAGTTTCTTTTCACATATATCTTTATTTTGAAGTTTGAGAAAGGACGTTTAGCGGCGCTGTTTGGCAGGCACTAAATTCCAGGGGTTTCGTTACCACGACGTAAAGTGGGCGTCTTCGAGGCGTCGAGGTCTTCGAAAAACGGCTTCTTTAAAATAAAAATAAAAAAAAGGCATACTACGAAGGACAAAACAATCATGCGGGTTGATTTATTTTAGAAAACAAATAAACAACCAAAAACGACGGTTATTGTTAGGGTTGGGGTTAGATGATCAAATAGGCCACGCCTACCTGATGACGCAATATTTGTTACGCTGTACTGAAATCCCTGGAAATAAGTGCCTGCCGGCGCTGTTTGTGTATGGGGCGGTAACGGTCATTCTGAGCGGCAAGCGCCATTTTGAGTAATTTAAATAGATTAAAAAACTTTTGTGTGCTCACTGTACATACATGTTTAAATGATATTTTTAAATATTTATAAAAATTTATAAAGATACAGGATGCAATAAACTTTGAGAGACTTTTGAAGTGTTTATTTTATCGATTATAAGCTGAAGCTATTTGCTAACGTGTGATTATGAAATGTGTGCTGGCGATGGTGTTAATATAATTAGTTTTATTAAGTCGTATTCCGAATCTGAAATGTGATACTTCTTACGTACATGTTCATGGTGTGTAACACTTTGTATGGCACTTAAATCTGGTTAATTAGGTTATAGGTTTCAAATATATATATATATATATATATATACGTATATATACGTATATATACGTGTATATACACGTATATATATATATATACATATATACATACACAGATTGCAGTCATATTTGATTTCTGTTTATTTGTTTTGTCTTTTATTCAGCTCTTACGGTGTTTTAACCGAGAATAAAATATATTAACATCAGTAAACGAGAGCAGATGGATCTGTTCAGCTGGGAATGCTACATTATTAGCAGGCTTAACGTGCAAATTATAATAACAGACTGATGTAAGTTACTTGTACAACTTTCTTCAGATACATACAGTGATTCCGACGAGCAGGAGAAATAACGGACTGCAGAACAGGATAAGTCTATTCTTCCGTCCCCAGATGGCCTTAAACAACGACCCGCACATTGCTTCGTCTTTCTGTCTCCGTAAAATGTGTTGAATGAATGAAATGAATAAAGTTGAAGTTATTCTTCCAGGTGGGGTGTACGTTGATTGCAAGCCAATGTGGGCATTTGAAATAGCTCCGCCCACATATACGTGCATAACCCAGACAACTAATGGAAGGAAATGTCTTTATCATAGCTGAAGGGAAGTTAAGTAAGGTAATTTGTGGTTTAAAATGTCTTTATCATAACTGAAGGAAATGTCTTTATCATAACTGAAGGGAAGTTAAGTAAAGTTGGTGCATATTCACAGGTTGGAGTTTCCCGAGTCAATAACTCCTGAGCTAAACGATGTTACTACACAAATAACACATCTTTTCTATCGTAGTAATGTAGAGAGGCAGCTACAACCCAATTCTCCCTCAAAATCAGCTTTACTCCGCAGTAGACAAAATACCCAAGTCTCTATGAGCAGATTCCAAAGGACCGTCTGCAAAGTGAAAAAACAATAAGTCGATAACTTCACTGTAATAACACTGTGCTGTCACCAAATTCAGCTCACACATCACTGATGTCCTGATAGTTACAGGCATGGGCGAGGCTAGCCCCCTAAAAAGGAGGTCAGCACCCCTAAAACTTGGAATAAGAAATGTTATTCCAAAATTTTTGTTCGTCTTTTACAAGGTTAAATAATGTCCAAAACATACTCCGTAATTTGTGGTTTAAAATGTATGTGTTAAGTCCATAGTGTGTGTGTGTGTGTGTGTGTGTGTGTGTGTGTGTGTGTGTGTGTGTGTGTGTGTGTGTGTGTGTGTGTGTGGCCTGCCAGTGAGCAATGGACATACGACAGTTCTTTAAAAGAAAAAAGACAGATTCATTTGAAATACATCAGTCTGTGTGTAATGAATTAATATAATATACAAGTTTCACTTTTTGAATGGAATTTAAATATGTATTTATTTATGTATGTATTTATTTTTTAAGTATTCAAACAAATCAGGTTGCATAATCAGCATCAACACTAATGCATGTTTTTATTTTATTAATATTTATTTTGAATGAATAAATATTCACATTCTTATCTTTGCAAACTCACCAAAAACTTAAATAAATATATATTTTTCTATATAAATATATAGACTTGAAGAAGAATTCCTAAAACCAGGCCTGTGTTTGGTGACTTGTTTTTGACACAGTGTACATATTTATTTTATATGTATATATACACACATTTATTTTATATATATATATATATATATATATATATATATATATATATATATATATATATATATATATATACACACACACACACACACACTGTATACATATATACATATACATATAAAATAAATGTATAACACATCCAGTGCAGGATTAGGACTTGGATTGGGGTTAGGATTAAGACTAGAGTTGGGATTAGGTGACTGTACATGCTGGCCAGCAGAGTGAAATGCTGTCTCCATGGTTACACGATTTATTATGTTCCATAGAAAAGACGTTGCCATTGTTTTGGGGTAAAATAAACAAATAGCTGGCCTAGTAAAGGGAGGTGAAGTTGTCAGGGTTATTATTTATTATTATTATTATTATTATTATTATTATTATTATTATTATTATTATTATTATTATTATTATTATTATTATTATTGTGGCCTGCACACCTTCTGACTGGTAAACTATGATTTAAATCTAAATTTCAATAGCCATCCTTCACCTCAACACATTGATACAAATGCACACATAGCTCATCCTATAGAAACTGTGTCTGTTCCCCGAGTAGTGAGATCAAAAAGTAAATGTACAAGAAAATCTCAAAACAATCTTACTGTAATTAGACCAGAAAAATGGCAAAGAAACAGCTCCTAAAGTTTGGGCTTCTGAACATTAGATCACTTACACCCAAAGTACTTAGTGTAAATGAAATCATCTCAGACAATAGCCTTACTGCACTCTGCCTTACTGAAACTTGGATTAAACCAAATGAATACATCAGTCTAAATTAGTCTACACCATCAGGATATATCTATAAGCATGAACCTCGTCAGACTGGTTGCCACCATCTCTAGTGATCTCCTTACTCTTACTCAGAAAACACAGTATAGATTTAGTTCTTTTGAAGTGCTTGTTTTTAATGTTACACTCTTGCATATGCACACGAAAAAATCCACGATGTCTTTTGCTATAGCGACCGTGTACAGACCCCCAGGGGCCTACTCTGATTTTCTTACAGAGTTTGCAGATTTTCTCTCGGACCTACTGGTTAACTTTGATAAAGCTTTAATTGTAGGAGACTTTAACATTCACGTTGACGACACAAATGATGCTTTAGGAGTCACATTTATGGACCTACTCAACTCATTTTGGCTTAAACAAAACATCACTAGAGCTACACACCGCCTTAATCAGACACTAGATTTAATAATATCACATGGAATAGATGTCACTGATATAGATGTCATACCCCAAAGTGACGACATCACAGACCATTACCTCATAATGTACACACTACCCATAGAACAGACTAACTGTGTCTCACCACATTATCGACTCGGTAGAACTATTATTTCGACCACTAAAGACAGATTCACAAATAACCTGCCTGATCTGTCTGGACTTCTTACTGTACCATCAAACACAAACGATCTAGATATAATGACTAACAGCATAGGTGCTATATTCACTAGCACATTAGACACTGTTGCCCAAATCAGATTAAAGAAAGTTAGAGACAAAACACCTGCACTGTGGTATAATAGTTATACTCACACCCTCAAGAGGGAGACCCGTAACCTCGAGCGAAAATGGAGAAAAACTAAATTAGAGATATTTAGAATTGCATATAAGAACAGTATGTCCAGCTATAGACAGGCTCTAAAAGCTGCTAGGGCTGAGCACCTGAGCAAACTCATAGAAAATAACCAGAACAACCCCAGGTTTTTATTTAGCACAGTGGCTAGTTTAACAAAAAAACAGAAATGTGAACACACTATTTCATCACAGTTCAGTTGTGAGGATTTTATGAGATTCTTCACTGATTAAATTAAAAGCATCAGGAACAAAATAGGTGATGTTCAACATGTGAGAGCAGCTTGTGACTCAGTCTCACCTAAAGTGCTACGCTCACAGCTACAGTGCTTTACAAGTACAGGACAGGAAGAGTTATATAAACTTATTACTACTGCTAAATCAACAACTTGTTCCCTAGACCCCATCCTAACTAAATTACTGAAAGAAGTGTTATATAAAGCTGGTGAGCCTCTTCTTAATATTGTTACCTCCTCGCTATCTTTAGGTTACATCCCTAAATCTTTCAAGTTGGCAGTTATTAAGCCACTCATTACGGAACCTAATCTAGATCCTAATGAACTATCAAAGTACAGACCTATTTCACATCTTCTGTTTATGTCTAAAATACTAGAAAAAGGCACACAGCGAAGGCAATTGGGGGAGCAAGGACCACAGCGAAGGCAGATGGGGGGGAGCAAGGGCCATGGCAAAGGCAGATGGGGGGGAGCAGGGCACACGGCGGCGCAGCCAGAGGGGGCGAGCGATGTCCACAGCCGAGCTTAAGGGCTGAGGCGACGTCCGCATCTGAGCTGAAGGGCCGAGCGACGCCGACAGCCGAGCTAACGTGCCGAGCAATGTCCACAGCCGAGCTAACGTGCCAGGCGACGTCCACAGCCGAGCTAACGTGCCGAGCAATGTCCACAGCCGAGCTAACGTGTCAGGCGACGTCCACAGCCGAGCTAACATGCCGAGCAATGTCCACAGCCGAGCTAACGTGCCAGGCGATGTCCACAGCCGAGCTAACGTGCCGAGCGACGTCCACAGCCAAGCTAACACGCTGAGCGATGTCCACAGCCGAGCTAACGTTCCGGGCGACGTCCACAGCCAAGCTAACACGCTGAGCGACGTCCACAGCCGAGACATATTTCTTTCTCCTCTCTGTAAGAACGAAACCTTTTAGAACTGATTTTGATTTGAATTTTTACGAGTTCCTTTACTTAAAGTCCCTCGTCTTCCTCCAACAGGTCGACAAAGGTGTCGTTCCTCTGGCAGGAACCAACGGAGAAACCACAAGTCAGGGTAAAGACCACTTCATTTCAGTGCTGCTCGGAGCAACATCTCTCTATCGAATGAGAAGAGTGTTAAAGACTCCTATAAAATATGTGCTGTTGTGTGCTGAAGATCAGCGAGACCACTCCCTCAGAACTGGCCATCATGGAGAACGCCAATGTCCTGGCTCGCTATGCCAGCAGGTGAGCTCTGAAACTCCTAAGCTGGTAAACAAGAAGGTAAACAATCCCTCGACCTGTGATTTGTAAGTGTATAAGAGGAATAAAACTCTTGCGATGTGCTGATTAGCTTAGCTGTTCCTTAAAGCAGTAGTTTGTAACAGTATGAAAGTATATAGACATGATCTCTGGTCTCGGTGTATTATTTTTGCTATTCAAACGTTGTCGTATGTTCCAGGTTCTCACCGCCTGCTGCAAGGCTCTGTCCGACCATCACGTCTACCTGGAGGGCACGCTGCTCAAACCCAACATGGAGGACACTCCTGCCACCAAATTCTCCAGTGAGGAGATCGCCATGGCAACAGTCACTGCCCTGCGCTGCACCGTTTTTCCAGCAGTCACGGATAATTTATTTATTTTTTTAAAAGGCTTTGCTTGATTTAACCCCTTCATGCAGCGAGTGATGGCTTTTTTCCATCTAATCTTTTTTCCACTCAGGCGTTAAAGATGGACTTGATTTAGACCACATGGGAACGAGCACCTTGAGTAAGGATCAGCTACCAAGAGTCGTCCGTTAGGATCATAACAGATGAACCGAGATGATTTATTACTTCACTTTAATTAACTATAATAGTATAGTTGTCTGCCTTGCCTCTGGTTCAGAGGCAAGGCAGACAACTAGAAGGCACAAACTATGGACTCAATGATCAATATCCAAAGGTCATTCTCGAACACCGGAAACAACTCTTCCCAATCCGAAAACAGAAAATAAATGAAGGAAAAAAGGCAGTCATAACAGTGGACAAATTATACATAGATGGACAACTATATCGTGATGACATTACTCCTGTTTTTTCTGAACACTTCACTTTCCTGAGTCAATAACTGCCATAATCACCAAAACATGTCATCTATCACTTTTGTAACCTGGAACGTTCATGGGTTCGGTTCTCAGAGAAAGAAGGTCAAAGTTTTTAATCATTTAAATAAACTACAAGCCGACATTTGTCTCCTGCAAGAAACACATCTATCGGAATCAGATTATAACAAAATTAAATCATCAAATTACAGTAATTTATTCTCGGCTCACTACAACACAAAACAAAGAGAAGTATGCATTCTAATAAATAAAAAAATCTCTTTTGTTCATAACACCACTATTACAGACCCAGAAGTACGTTTCATTATTATAAACATCTCCATTATTAATAGCCTGGTCACAATTGGCAACTTGTATGGCCCAAACACAGATGACCCATCCTTTTTCCAGAACCTTTTCTCTTCAATTTCAAATTTTTCTAATTGTACAGTTATAATTGCAGGTGATTTCAATACAGTTCTAGATCCAACAAAAGATAGATGTAATAGTTTAGGCAATAAACGCATTTGGCAATCTGCAGAAACCATAAAACAGTTCATGAGTGATTTTGGTCTTCAATCAATCAATCAATCAATCAAATTTTATTTATAGAGCACCTTACAACAGCCAAAAGGAGCACAAGGTGCTTTCCAGTAAAACAACAATAATAAAAAAATGTCTTGCCGATAGTTGGCGTCTACAGCATCCTAACAGTAAAGAATACTCATTTTTCTCACCAGTACACCACTCATATTCCCGCATTGACTTCTTTCTTACCAGTAATTCTATCATATCAAAAATTTCTGAATCAAAGATTCATCCAATAGCTATCAGTGATCATGCCCCGGTGACATTAAAATGGAACACAACTAGTCAACATAATCCCACTACCAGATGGCGATTTAACATATCTCTTCTGAAAGATCATGATTTTGACAGTTATTTCATAAGAGAGTGGGCATGTTTTCTAGAGATGAATGACTCGCCGGAAACATCTCCATCTCTTCTGTGGGAAACAGGAAAAGCAGTACTAAGAGGAAAAATAATTTCATTCTCAGTTTACAAAAAAATGAAAGAAAAGGATGAACAAGTAGAATTGGAACAAAAAACTAAACAACTAGAAGACATTAACATAAATAACCCAACAGAAGAATGAATATATATATATAATATATGAGTATATATATATATATATATATATATATATATATATATATATATATATATATATATATATATATATATATATATATATATATATAACAATGAAAGCAGCCATATTTATTCCACAAAAAAAAACCCACACACACACCCACACACACAGGGTAAGTTTGGCATGTCTGGGACAGCTGGGGATGGGTATGGATTTTGGGACCCTGGATTCCTCAGCACCTCATCTTGATAGCCGTTGTAATATGACGCCGACGGGGTCTATACTATGCCATGGCCATGAGGGTTATCAGTGGCAGCTTTATAATACCTTATCATTAATAGCTGTATCAATATTACCATTATTATTATTATTATTATTATTATTATTATTGCTATTATAACTACTACTATTATCATTACTATTAATGGCTGTATCAGCGTTATTATTGCTATTACTACTACTATTTCTATTTGTCCTCTTCCTGATCCCTTAACCTCCCATTCATTCTGGATGAAATGAGTATATTTGTAAATATGTTTATCATTACTATTATTACTATTATTATTGTAGCTTTTTAAGCTATCAAAGATACACAGAGACAGGATTTCTGCATGTGACCAGAACGGTCGTATTTTTTTATTAAACTTTCTGTGCCAGAACAACGCATCAACCAACTCATTAACTCTCCCACTCCTTAAAGGGGAAATGCCAAATATGTATGTGTGTTTGTCGGTGATATGTGAATTATGCATCAGTGATCTGTGGGTTGTTTGTATCTGCCTCCACACAGGCCCCCACAGGCCACAGAATTCACCAACAGCAGCAACATCAGCTTGCTTGGAGCACTAACATGTCTCTCTGAACGGGTGCAATGATGTGAGCCTGTAGCAGGTAGCACCTCTTGAACAGTCTGAGATTTCTTCTTGGGGTCTCCACTATTGTTGGAGGTTGGTAGACCCCTCCTAGGAGCCAGCGCCGGAACCATCGGCTGGCCCAGCTCTCCATGAGCTGGTTTAAGTCGGTCGACAGTGAATCACTCTGTACGACCCCTGATGTCAACCAGGAAGGTTTTGGCTCCAGCCTCCAGAACTCGAAACGGGCCGTCATATGGGGGCCGCAAAGAGTTTCGATGAGCGTCATGACGGATGAAGACAAACTCAGCTGCAGAGAGGTCTTTGGGCATAAAAGCTACTGTCAGTCCATGCTGAGAGGTAGGAACAGGTTTGAAAGCATTGATTCTATCTAAGAGGGCGGAGCGTTCAGAAGATTCCATGGCTTTGTGCAATCTGGAGTGAAATCTCCGGGGACCCGTAGAGTCTGACCGTACACCAACTCTGCAGAGGAAGTTTGTAGATCGTCTTTGAGAGCCGTTCGCAGGCCCAGCAGGACCCATGGTAGCCGCTCAATCCATCTGTCATCTGTCAGACTGTCAGAGCAGTTTTGAGAGAGCGATGAAAGTGTTCGCAAAGGCCATTGGCCTGCGGGTGGAAAGCCGTAGTATGGTGCAGCTGCACACCTAAGATTCGAGCCACCTCCGTCCACAACTCAGATGTCAGTTGAGGGCCGCGGTCTGAAGACATGTCAGACGGTGTTCCGAAATGCGCCACCCAAGTGTCGATGAAGGCCCGTCGTTGTCTTTGAGGTCAATGGTACTGCTCCTGGCCACCTAGTGGTGCGATCCATCATAGTCAAAAGGTGAGTAAACCCTCGGGAGGGCGGCAGTGGACCCACTAGGTCGATGTTAACATGGTCAAAACGTCGCTCGGGTACCTCAAAAGTTTCCAGTGGAGCTTTGGTGTGTCTCTGCACTTTGGCCCACTGACATGCCACACATGCTGAAACCCAGTTTCAAACATCCTTTTTCAATCCATGCCACACAAACTTTGAAGAAACCAGTTTCTGTGAAGCTTGCCGCCCCGGGTGTGACAAACTGTGGATGTTGTTGAACATAACTCGTCTCCACTGCACTGGTATTATTGGCCGAGCATGGCCTCTGGAGACATCACACATCAGTGTAACTCCTGCCTCTGCAAAACGGACGTCAGCTATTTTCAAACTTGAGATAGCTGATCTGTAAGCCTGCACCTCTGTGTCGAATTGCTGATCAGTAGCTAACTGGGCAAAGTCTATACCCCAGTGTACTGCTTGCACAGTGGCCCTGGAAAGGCAATCTGCTACAACGTTGCTTTTTCTGTCTATGTGCTTGATATCTGTTGTGAACTCAGATATGAATGCCAGGTGGCGTTGTTGCCTTGATGACCAGGGTTCAGAGACTTTAGACATAGCATGAACTAGTGCTGCACGATTAATCATATCGCAATCGCAATATCAAGCCTGTGCGATTATATGACGCAAAATGCTGCGACCCATTCTCTCTGAAAGCTGTTTGCCTATTTCATACACTACACTGCTATCCGCTAATTATAAAAAAAAGACCAGTGCGTTTCAGTTTAGGCAGTGGCACGTGTGGCGTGTATGGTCATGTCATGAATTTTTCCGGTGTGCAGCGCAGAACGGGTCAAGATGGATGCCGAACAGACGGACACTGAACTGGTGGCCAGAAAAAATGCTACCTCTGTTATATGTAGTGTTAATTTCGTCAGGCGGGACAAAATATGTTCAACAACCTTTTTTCATGACTAAGACTGCACCTCTGTCCAAAAACACTGACTAAGACTAAATTAACATGCATTATTGTTGACGAAAAAAGATGAGACGTAAATGTTTTGTATAGAAAAACTAAGATAAAATCTCTTTTCATTTTCGTCTACAATTGTCTCTGCTTTTTCATCAGCTGTTACGCCTTTAAAAGATTCAGAACGAGTTCGCGGCTTCGCGCTGTTGCTCGTTACAGGTCTCATACGCTGAACAATTGTATTGCTTCCGCTAAAGAAAATAGTGCGCTCCGTCTCTACGGTTAGAATCCTGTGTGTCCATTCCAACGCTCTGTTTTTCATGGCATCGGTGTGTTATAGTTAGCAGCGGTCTGTTATCAAGAAATAAAATAGTGTGTGCGTGGAAAAATTCATCCACACGCCGCTCAAATAAATAAATAAATAAATAAAAAATGCTGAGCGCAAGTCCATCGTCCAGGCGGCTTTTTGTGTTAAATTATATTTGCTGTCATTTAACACAAAAAGCCGCCTAGACGGTGGACTTTTTTTGTGTTAAATGATATTTGCTGTCACATGGCACCAGGACACCCTAGGTCGGAAGTCGATGATCGACTTTGTGGTTGTTTCATCTGACCTCCGGCCGCATGTCTTGGACACTCGGGTAAAGAGAGGGGCGGAGCTGTCAACTGATCACCACCTGGTGGTGAGTTGGATCCGATGGCGGGGGAGGAAGTTGGACAGACTTGGCAGACCCAAACGTACTGTGAGGGTCTGCTGGGAACGTTTGACAGAGTCTCCGGTCAGAGAGATCTTCAACTCCCACCTCCGGCAGATCTTCAACCAGATCCCGAGGGAGGTTGGAGACATTGAGTCCGAGTGGACCATGTTATCCACCTCCATTGTTGACGCGGCCACTCAGAGCTGTGGCCGTAAGGTCTCCGGTGCCTGTCGTGGTGGCAATCCCCGAACCCGGTGGTGGACCCCGGAAGTAAGGGATGCCGTCAAGCTGAAGAAGGAGTCCTATCGAGCCTGGTTGGCTCGGGGGACTCCGGAGGCAGCTGATAGGTACCGACGGGCAAAGCGAGCTTCAGCCCGGGTGGTTACGGAGGCAAAAACTCGGGTCTGGGAGGAGTTCGGTGAGGCCATCGAGAAGGACTATCGGTTGGCCTCGAAGAAATTCTGGCAAACCATCCGGCGCCTCAGGAGGGGGAAGCGGTGGCCTGCTCACACTGTTTACAGTGGGAGTGGGAATCTGCTGACTTCGACTGGGGACATCCTCGGACGGTGGAAGGAATACTTCAAGGTTCTCCTCAACCCCACCGACATGTCTTCCACTGAGGAAGCAGAGGGCGGGGGCTCAGTTGTGGACTCGTCGATTCCCCAAGCTGAGGTCACTGAGGTAGTTGAGAAGCTCCTCAGTGGCAAGGCACCGGGGGTGGATGAGATCCGCCCTGAGTACCTCAAGTCTCTGGATGTTGTGGGGCTGTCTTGGTTGACACGCCTCTGCAACATCGCATGGAGGTTGGGGACAGTGCCTCTGGACTGGCAGACTGGGGTAAGAAGGGGGACCGGAGGGTGTATTCCAACTACAGGGGGATCACACTCCTCGGCCTCCCCGGAAAAGTCTATGCCAGGGTACTGGAGAGGATAATTCGGCCGATAGTCGAACCTCGGATTCAGGAGGAACAATGCGGGTTTCATCCCGGTCGTGGAACACTGGACCATCTCTATTCCCTCGCCAGGTTGCTGGAGGGTTCATGGGAGTTTGCCCAACCAGTTCACATGTGTTTTGTGGACCTGGAGAAGGCTTTCGACTGTGTCCCTCGTGGTGACCTGTGGGGGGTGCTCTGGGAGTATGGGGTCCGGGGCCCTCTGTTAAGGGCTGTCCGGTCCATATAT
Source organism: Tachysurus fulvidraco (assembly GCF_022655615.1). Lineage (NCBI taxonomy): Eukaryota > Metazoa > Chordata > Actinopteri > Siluriformes > Bagridae > Tachysurus > Tachysurus fulvidraco. The sequence goes on from NC_062538.1 coordinate 3,224,492, forward strand.
GACCGGAGCAGGAGTTTGGTTCGCATTGCCGGGTGTAAGTCAGACTTTTTCCCGTTGCATGTTGGACTCCGGCAGGGCTGCCCTTTGTCACCGGTCCTGTTCATTACTTATATGGACAGGATTTCTAGGCCCAGTATGGGGCCGGAGGGAGTCCGATTTGGGGACCACAAGATTTCGTCTCTGCTTTTTGCAGATGATGTTGTCCAGCTGGCTTCCTCAAATCAGGACCTTCAGCGTGCACTGGGACGATTTGCAGCCGAGTGTGAAGCGGCGGGGATGAGAATCAGCACCTCCAAATCCGAGGCCATGGTTCTCAGTCGGAAAAGGGTGGCTTCAGGTTGGTGGAGAGCTCCTACCTCAAGTGGAGGAGTTTAAGTATCTTGGGGTCTTGTTCACGAGTGAGGGAAGGATGGAGCGGGAGATCGACAGGCGGATTGGTGTATCTTCTGCAGTGATGCAGCCGATCACTCTTTCTTCTATCTCTCTCCCTCCCTCACCATCTATCTGTTTTTCTTTCCATCACTCTCTCCTCCTGTAGCTTTCTTTCTCTCTGTGTCTCCCTCTATCTCTTTCTCTCTCTCTCTCCCTCTCTCTCACCATTATCACCCACCCTCTACCTCCCTCTCTTCCCCTCTCCCTCTCACCATTTCTCTCTCACTACAACTCTGTACAGCTCTTTTGCTCTCTAACTCTTTCATCTCTCTCTCTCTCTCTCTCTCTCTCTCTCTCTCTCTCTCTCTCTCTCACTCGCTCCCTCCCTCCCTCCCTTTTTATTTATTTGCTTCCATATTAGGTTCAGTACACTGGCCAGGCTGAGGTCAGGAGCAGCTTCACACGGAGGTTAAAGTGCAAGTGTTCCTGCATGCAAGACGAGCGACGCGACCCTTTCTCTTTCATCCTCACCCCTTTCACAGCCCAGGCATTTTTCTCTAGCTGACACTGTGGTTAAACAGACGTCGGAAGGAAGTGCTGATGTTGTCCAGAGTCCGTGCTGTAAGACAACGAGTGATGGGACATCTTCTAACGGCGAGGAGAAGGACGGTCAGACAGAACAGACCGTCTCACAATGTGAGATCTCATCTTACATTTACGGCATTTGGCAGACGAGTTTATCTCATTTATACAGGTGAGCACTTGAGGGTTAAGGGCCTTGCTCAGGGGCCCACAAGTGGCGACTTGGTCTCCTTCTTTTATAATAAACACCATTTGACCTTTAACATAGATACCTCATGCTTTGTGACAAATTCAAATCAAATTAAAACATTGATACATCCAAGACAAGTGTTATATCGGTGTCTAAAGACTGAAGCAATTCAAGGATTTCAGGGCCAGAAATATTACTGCTTTTATTGTGTAGCAGGTGGTGGGGTCTGAAGCTTCTGGATTACGTGCTCTACTGCCCTGATGTTCTCACGGCATTCCCCACTGTAGCTCTGCCTCATCTGTTCCACGCTTCATACTGGGAGTCTACAGATGCTGTGGCCTTCATCCTCAGACAGGTCAAACTAATGTTTTTTGGACAAACGCTTGCAAGCCTGGAAGTTGTTTGCTTAGTAGTTCGACACGCTACATGTTCGAACGATTGTGGACCCCTGACCATCACACCCATATGTGGTTCTTCTGCAAAACAAAATTGGAAGCACATGACAATGTGTCTGTGCACAAATCAAAGCTCCATGAAGACACGGTGTGGACGTAACAACCCACTCCATGGTTGGAATAGAAGAACTCGAGTGTCCTGCACAGAGCCTTCATTCTGACTCAACCACAATGAACACCTTCAGGATGAACTGGAACACCAACTGAACCCCAGACCTCTATCAGTGCCAGTGATCTTGCTAATGTTCTTGTTGCTGTATAAACACAAATCCCCACAGCCAGGTTGTGGAAAACCTTAGCAGAAATAAAATGTGGAGGAAATTCTAAGAAAAATCGGGAATAAATTTGGAATGTTATGTTCAACAAGAACACGTGATGAGTGTGATGTCTTTGTGTCCACAAACGTTCAGCCAAACTCATCAGAAAATGATCAATTAGTGTTTATTTCTAAGCAAAATAATGAAAAATACTTCTAAACCATAGTTTTCTTATGAATTTCAGACTTCTACGCTGTCACACGAGGACCACTGATATAATGAGGCTCTTTATCTCACTTTTGTCAGTTAGCGATGTCACCTGAAATCACATGCAGGCACATCATGTCACATAAGGCACCTTTTTGTACCATACACGAGTCCTTATCCTAAATGAGGTCATCCTTAAGCACCTTGCCGACTAGACATAATGCAGACCGTGCGGTCGTGACAGAGTCGTCCTGAATAACGTCCCTCTTGCTGGCGAATTAACCAGATGATGCAACGCAGCAATTACGTAGCGCAACCGGTCTCTGTTCATTGTTTGTGTTCTGTAAAGAATCTAAAATAAAAGTTGGACTCTTTGGGGTTTTTTTTCTCTTTTTAATTTGAACAACAAAGGGGACACGGTGACTTAGTGGTTAGCATGTTTGCCTCACACCTCCAGGGTTGGGGGTTCGATTCCGCCTTGTGTGTGTGGAGTTTGCACGTTGTCCCCGTGCCACGGGGGTTTCCTCCAGGTGCTCCGGTTTCCTCCCCCGGTCCAAAGACATGCATGGTAGGTTGATTGGCATCTCTGGAAAATTGTCTGTAGTGTGTGTGTGTGTGTGTGAGAGAGAGAGTGAGTGAGTTTGTGTGTGTACTTTGTTGATTACTTACACCAAAAAGTAATGCGTTACTGTTAAAAGTAACTTTTTAGTTACTTTTTTAACCTCTTATGTGGTCGCCCCCTATTTCCATGATTTTCGCCTAGATGACATACCCACCTAAAAAGTGGTACAGCTCCCACATACTTTGATACACAGAGGTGGTCTCATTGGAAAGTAGACAGTCTCTAGTTTCTGATACAAGTGTCATCGTGATTCTAGGCCTTACTGACACAGAGTTACAGAGGCTAGAATGCAGGGTTTTGATTTCCGTCAGAGTTGTTTACCTGACAAACTGATTAAATACATTGCTGTATTTAATGTTGGGAGGTAAACAACAACTCAGGGTCACAGCCACATGTCTTAGTTTTCACCAGAAAAATCTCGTTGGAGTCGTCTCCTTATTGGCTAAAGAGCTGTAAAGGTCCCAGATCATGAAATCGCTACTGGAGGGAGCAATTGTCAATCAAAAGGAGGGTGTTCCAAATAGAATGGAGAGCCATCATTGGCTTCTTAGCGGCTTATCTCTGCACCACAGGCACCGATTGGCTCATGAGAGGGCTTGTTTGATTCGTTAGACCCTGGACTACAAATCTGACACTCAAGCCTCCAATGAGAAGTGAGAGCCGAAAGAATGGACGGAAGTGAACTACTGTTTACAGTTTTCGGTCGAGCAAAGCGTTTTGGATTAAAAGGCTTACATATTCCATTTCCTTGGAGATTTTTTTTTACAAGCATTTGTTTTGGAAAATATTACCCCAGTGAAGAAAGGGAAGCGTTTAAATGTAAGTAAAGAAACCGAACTAGTTCAGGTGGCTATCAACTTGATTAAATTATTGACTGCTATAAATCATATTATGCTTTGTGTGTGGGCTTAATAAAATCCCGAGAGTCTAAGCTTTCAAACAATATATAATATAACCATGTATTTAATGCTTAAAAGTTACAATGAAGTTGAAGGAGCCTCATCTAGTGGTGGTGTGCCGTAGCCGGCACGGTGACCACATAAGTGGAGAACGTTGTTGGCGAACACCATCCCAAATGTGGGCTAGGAGTGGTGACCCACGAGTCTAACGAATCAAACAAGCCCTGTCATGAGCCAATCGGTGCCCGTCGTGCAGAGATAGGCAGCTAAGAATCCAATGATGGCTCTCCATTCTATTTGGAACACCCTCCTTTTGATTGACAATTGCTCCCTCCAGTAGCGATTTCATGATCTGGGACCTTTACAGCTCTTTAGCCAATAAGGAGACGACTCCAACGAGATGCAACATGACACATCTGGTAAGGGAGGGGCATAGATATCTATGGTGTATAGATATCTATGGGGGAGGGGTGCCTGGTAAAGCCGTGCGCAGAGCTATTATTGCGCAATTCTCGAACTTTCTCACTCTCACGCCTCAGGGTTTCAGGCGTTTTTTTACATTAGGTTTCTAGGCAGAGGGGTTCCCTATGTTATAGGCCTTTTAAATTCAGCATGCAGTCTTTTTTATACAAAGTTATACAGTAAACAAATAAACAAGCAAAACAAAAATGCACAGACATGTCTGTAGAAAAAAAAATTCATATAAAATCCATTTTTGAGTCTTTTGACTTCAAACTTTTTCTGGTGAAAGCTAAGACATGTGGCTGTGACCCTGAGTTGTTGTTGTTTAGCTCCTAACATTAAATGCAGCAATGTATTTAATCAGTTTGTCAGGTAAACAACTGACAAAAATAATATAACAAAACAAAAATAATTTATTTCACATTTTCATAATTTAGAATACCGTAAATGGTTAAACATTTTCTTGTTGTATATGAATTTGTTGTTTTAATACCCAAGTTATTGTTAGTTTTTTTAGAACTTTGAGCCAAATCTCAAAATTGTCCTATGGTGTGACTGTAGACAACATTATTTCATAAATATTACATTTTATAAATAAAGAAAATAATGTTTAAAAATCTTAATGAACACTCCTGGCATAATTGTGCAAGTGTCTATTTCACTAAGTGGCCATCACTTTTCATATACATACATTTCTAAAAGTGTAGGAATTTCATAAAATTTGTCACAGAAAAAAATGTCCTTTGGTGTTATGCAAAAACCTAATTTTAATTTGGGCAATATCATGGACAAGTACATTTAATTGAAAGACCCCACTCAATGTCATGTGACTGAAGACCCCTATGAAGGCCATGAGAAGTGCACATGGTAAGTATTTCTCTCAGAATTGTTTAAATATTTAACTATGTTTTAAGACCACTGAAGTTAAGTTTTTTGTCCTTTGGTGTGACACCCCTAAATTACATTTTTTATCATTACCAGGAGTGATCCTGCACAGAGACTTAAGTCGTTTCTGTTCATATCCTGAAGTGTGTTCTTGCCACAAATCAAAGAAGGTGGATTTTGGAAATGCTTTGGAGACTGAATCAAATGACTTCTTTGAGGAAGAAGATAGATGCACACAAGGAAAATTTGTCATTGTGGAGTATGATGGCAGACCATATGTTGGGCAGATCGTGGAGGCTCATGGAGATGAACTAAAAATAAACTGCATGAAGCAAAAGAGTGAGAATTCATTTGTGTGGCCGGAGAAACTTGACTGCATTTACTACTCACGGCAGAAGATAATTGGTGTCATATCTGAACCGGAGCCAATGCACCGTGCTGCTCGACTCGCACCCCTTGACTTGTTGATGTTCAATTCTTGATTGATGAATGCTGCCACGTGCTAAGATGACCTCACTATTGAATATGTTCTAATATAATAATATCATCTAAAAATATAGTTCCTGGAATTGTTTTATAATAGAAATTTCATACATGATTGGTAATATTTTAAAATGAATTGAAGTTTTTTCAAAAGTTCCTAAAAACTGAAAAAGGAAATGTGTGCAATCTTCATGATTTTCTCAATGTGTTTAAATGTTTTAAGTATGATTAAAAACTGTTCTAAAAATATGTTTTAGATGAAATGGTATTCATGTTATTTTATTTTCATGTCACTGTTACTGTTTAACTGATGAATCTTGCGGTTTGACAATGTCACAGTATTATTTTGAAATGTTATGAATTTCTCAAAGGTACTATATGCATCAATGTTTCCTTATTGATGCATAAGTATCAAAGTTACTTTTGGTGTGCTATGTTTTGCACAGTTTATATTATTGACAAATAAAACAAATGTCCTCCTTTGTAATTGTTACAATAAGCACTACATATTCTTACTCTTTTTATGCAATGACTTTCTTTGTCCTTTGGTGTGACGTTTTGTCCTATGGTGTGACAAACATAAAACAACAGAAAAATATAATTATTTAAAATATCTTTAAAAAAAAAAGAGTCAAGTTTGGCATTAGGGGAGTTACAATAATATCTCCTCTTAGATAGGTACAATTTCAAACAGTTTTGTAAGGTTGGCGAAAAAGTTTTATTGACATTCGTAGGGAAAAGTTTGTCAACTTCATCTATTCATGGTGAAAATGATTCTAATTAGTACTTTCATGTAAAATAAATATCACTTTAAGAAAATAATGTTTTAATAATGTGAACAATTCTGTCTCAAGTATTTATATTAAATAACATAAAATAAATACTTGAGTACACATCGTCTTCGTGTTTACAGGTTGGCATCCACCAATCCTACAATGCGTCACTGCTATAAACAGGTTAGACTGTAGGCTACACTTCATCCAAAATGAATTAATTAAAAAAGTAACAGACAAACGCACCATATGGTAACGGTAACAGAGTTACTTTATTTAAAAAATAATGTATTAGAGTATTAGTTAGTCAAAAGTAACTGCGCTACAGTAATTCCTTTAGTAATTAACGCGTTACTGCTCAACACTGGTCATATATTCTATACTCATATTTAATACTCATTCTGTTTATATTGTATCTCATCATCTGCATTGACTTGTATAGTATAGTGTTATGTCTGTACTTTTGAGAGTCAGAAAAAGCTGGAACTAAATTCCTTGTGTGTTTCAACAAACTTGGCCAATAAACCTGATTCTGATTCTGATTCAGTTACTGTTTAGTTCAGCTCAGCTACCAAATCTGACCTCAGAAGACTACAGAGGGTAGTCCGGACTGCTGAGCGAACCATTGGCACAACCCTCCCCACATTCCAAGATCTGTACTTCTCCAGAGTGAGCAAAAGGGCAAAGACAATCACTCCGGACCCCTCACATCCAGCACACTCACTCTTTACCCCTCACATCCAGCACACTCACTCTGGACCCCTCACATCCAGCACACTCACTCTTTACCCCTCACATCCAGCACACTCACTCTTTACCCCTCACATCCAGCACACTCACTCTTTACCCCTCACATCCAGCACACTCACTCTTTACCCCTCACATCCAGCACAGTCACTCTTTGAACTGTTGCCATCTGGTCGACACTACAGAGCCCTGAGCACCAGAACGACCAGACACAGGAAGTTTCTTCCCTCAGGCAATCCATCTGATGAACACTTGACATACACAGAACACACAGCACTATTCTTATGTTATTTACTTAATACACATACTTACTTATGTATATTTCAATTGTACATTTTTCCACTGTACATACAAACTGTCTATATTATATATGTGTTCATGTCTTGTCAATGCCATTCTGTGGAGCGTCTGTCACTAAAATTCCCCGTATGTAAAAACATACCTGGCAATAAAGCTCTTTCTGATTCTGTTTCTGATTCTGATTCTATGCTCGATGGTCCACATGACGGCTTTTTCTTCTTTTACATTATTGCTCTTTCATGAGAACCGTCACGTGTTCCAGACTAAACTGCAGTGTGAAAGCTTTCTCGTTTCTTAATGATCCGTCTGATTAACATCATCTGAAGCCGCAAGATTACTTGAGATGTTGTTTTCGTGTGTGTGGACGTGTGTGTGGTGGTGTGTGTTTGTGGCTATGTTTGTGTGTGTGTGTGTTTGTAGGCCTGCAGTATGTGACGAGATAGCGACAGAGGACGGGATGCTGGTGGGGAGGTTCATGTACGGCCCTCTGGACATGGTCACCCACGCTGGAGAGAAGGTTCGCATCACGCCAGAATTTACAAAAGAATGAATGAAGCCAAAATGTATTTATAAACGAGTAAATAAACGAACAAACAAGATTTATTTACATAGCTTTTCATGTGTATGTAGAGAACAGTGCAGGTGTAATAACACGATTAATCTCCCGCGACCCGCGATCGGTTAACGAGCGACGCCTGGTAGTGCGACTCAGCGAGGCATGAGATCACGTTCCTGACCTTTCAAAACGACTGTCCGTAGACAACGGAATATTCCGTCTTCCATCCAAATGGCCGGGATCAGTCACTATCTAAAAAAAAAAAATAGGCTACAGACCCACGTCTTCTGAGAACACTCACAGAACCAACCATTAACTAACTAACTAGCTAAATAAATAAATAATTCAACAAATAAAAAATAATAAAAATAAATAATTATAAAATGATCAATAAACAAATAAAAATAAATAAATAAATGAAACAAATGAATAAAATGATCAATAAACAATAAATAAATAAATAAATAAATAAAACAAATGAATAAAAAAATAATAAAAGGAAAAAGTTGAATACACTTCGATCGAACAGGTTTACTCTGTGTTTTATATATCACTTTGCTCATATTTGTAAGTAGCTTTGGGTAAAAAGCATCTGTGAAGTCAATAAATGTGCTACGTAATGTGCAATAAAGCTACGTAACTAAACTAGGCAACCGGAAGATGTCTAGAGTGCCAAGACTTTCATTTGCTGAATTTACCAGTCAGTCCTGTAGAGCATCGCTGCAACTCTTTGTTTTATCAGGTGGATGTGTTTTTGATGACGCAGCCCGGATCGGGACGATGGGTGATGTTTGATACCGAGGTAACCACCAACAGCGGTCGTGTGACCTACACCATTCCTGCAAACAAGAGACTCTCGGTTGGCGTTTACCCCATCAAAATGGTGGTCAAGTGAGTGATCGTGATTAAAGCGTTTTTAAATGTACGTATGTATCGCTGTGACATTGAGGTTGACTTTGGCACTTGATGTTTTTCAAGAGGAGACCAGACGAGTGCGGAGGCGTTCCTCACCGTGCTGCCACGAGGAATGGAGTGTGTGGTGTTCAGTATTGACGGCTCCTTTGCTAAAGTCCGTCCTGGAGCTATAGATGTGGTTCGGTGAGTGTTGGGGGTCGGGGTTTTACCGGACCGAACCGGTATCGATGTTTTCCTTGATAGAGTCTTTAAAAGCACTTCTAGAAAAGTATCTCAGAAAGCACAAGACCTCGAGGTGGATGAGCTAGCAAAGCAGAAGATCTCATTAGGTTCCTAACAGGAAGCCTGCAGCCTTTTTAGCATTTTAGAAACATATCTGTAATGTGATGTTCATGGCAAACAAAACCAAGCCAACTGCAGTCCAGGGTTTTGCTGTGACAAAGGAGATATCATTCATGACAGTTGTGTCTGTGACCTGATTCTGTTCTGCAAGGTGTCCAGCTGCAGTCCAGTATGAGCTGCATGTTTCCGCTGTTGTGTTTTGCAGGCACTGGCAGGACCTCGGTTACCTCATCATCTACATCACAGGTCGAACCAACACGCAGAAGCAGAGGGTGGTGTCATGGCTGTCAAAGCACAACTTCCCCCAGGGCATGGTGTTTTTCTCCGAGGGGCTCGTCCATCGCCACCTTCGCCAGAAAACCCGCTTTCTCAGAAGCCTCATCAACGAGGTAGCGCACAAGAACTTAAAACTGATTTAATCTAGTAGACTTGGTGGAAACCATCTGCTGTTGGATTGATCATTGTCACACATAATTTTATTCGCCCAATCAGAACGAAGCGTGCCATAAAAATTTGTTATTCTTTACGTGTTGTAGTGTCACATTAACATTAGTGCGGCGTACGGCTTTATGAAGGACATGCCTGTGTACAGCGCGCTCGGCCTGGACGCCTCGCAGATCTACATCATGGGACGACCATCCAAGAAGCACCAGCACCAGTGTCAGGTATGACATATATAAAATCAGACACCACTGAACCTGAATCGCTCTCATTTTCCTGTGTCGTGTCTTTAAAGCTCACTTTTTAATCCCAATCACAGTTCCTGAGCGAACTATACGCGGCTCACCTCTCCGCTCTGGAGTTCGAGCACGGTTCACGTCCCAAAAAGAACCACATGATCCTGCGCCAGGGCTCTTTCCTCCTGTCTCCGTCGCCTGATTTCTTGACACGCAAGCGCACTCTGCTGCTGTGCCGAGCCATGTCCATGCAGCAGGCATCTGCACCCGCTTCCTCGTCGTCCACGCCCAAACCAGAGCGTGCTCAGAGCCAGCCCGAGAGATACAGGGACAGGACTGAGATCTGCATCAAAATTGACGATTAGGACCTGGAAACAGGAGGCTTTACTGCTGTAATGTGAGAACATGTGACCACTTGGTGCACGGATAAAAGTACGATATTGTGCTTGTGGTAAACGGTTTAGATTAGACTTTTTTTTTAATCGAGTGTTGTGAAATGTTCAGAATTTCATTCCTATTTCATTCCTGTTGTTTTCTCCCAGCAGTTATTACGGAACTCTCTGTTTATTTTCTGTGTTACATCAGAGAGCAGTTTTTTTAAAAAGTATATGTTTTGAGAACGCTGACTGCATACATGTGAATGATATCCATGCTTGATAAAAGATCGTTGTATCAGTGGAAAAATAATTATCGTGGTAGGTGGTACTTTGGGGTGTACGACACAAACATAATAACAGGAGAAAAAACATCTAAAAAGAAAAATCTTCCAATTGATTGTGTGCTGCCATGGCAACCACATTACATATTATGTAATAGGGGATGTGGTAGCCTAGTGGTTGGAGTGTTGGACTACCAATCGGAAGGTTGTGAGTTTGGTTCCTACGTCCACCAAGCTGCCACTGCTGGGCCCCTGAGCAAGGCCCTTAACCCTCAATTGCTCAGTTGTATAAAAATGAGATAAAATGTAAGTCACTCTGGATAAGGGTGTCTGCTAAATGCTGTAAAATGTAAATATTAATATTATGAACATTAGCTTCAGCAAAGTTTTTTGCTTTAATATATATATATATACAGTGGTAGTCTACATGATACGCAGGTATATGCCGAATACCCACTAGGAAATGCCAAGGATTTCCATATACCCACTTAAAAAACGTGAGGATACGTAACAATATCGTTTTGTGACAGAACTTTCATTCATAAATTCACCCCGCACTGTGTTGCGAACACAGACTGTGGTTGCGATTGCGAATCACTAACGTTTTTGGACCATTGGGGCTTCCGTGGCCTGTGTCCTGATCTGTCATCACCTACCGAGGAGGAAAATCAGTTGCTTGGTGGTGTTTTTTGGTGCAAATTAGAAATTAACTAACTAATGTAACTAATGTCTAATCTAACGAAAGCAGACTCAAACTACACTCAGTGTTTTCGGAAGCCTGCGCCTAAAGCTACAGCAGCTTCGGGTGACATTTCACCCACAGCCCGAGTACAAATGTATTTAGAAAGCTTTGTAAACTACCAGTTCATTCAGTTCATAATATTCTGCAATGAAAGAGTGTTGGTGATAAAACTGAACAAATGTTTATTGTTCACTCTTAAATGTACATTGAAAATTGACAGCTGATAAAACCTGAGCTCCAGGTCCCATATTCATATAACATTTAAAGTTCACCCAAAAATGAAAATTGTGTCATTTTTCAAAATATCATGTTTTGTGTTAAACAGAAGAAAGAAACTCGTACAGTTTTGGAACAAACAGTATACTCACTACAAAAAACTAGACTACACCACAGTATATATATATATAATCATATGCCCTTTTTTTATTGTATTTTCATTGTATACACAATCACCATTTTGTACGATGCTCATGCTCACCCTCGTAGAAGCAAATGTATTTTTAAAATAATGAGTAAACAGGAGCTTTAGTTCTATAGCACACGATGCATGAACTTGAGCTGATCAGAGGGTTTTTTTCTCCCTCCACATCATGCTCATGTTCTCATTCACTCTCAATCTCAGGATCTTGTCCTGACAACTACAACCAAATAAAAAAGAGACCAAATGTAAATGTAGCAGAGCGGTAGGGGAAAGAATGTAACAATTTTATGTTAAAGATTTATAAAACGCCACAAAAGGCATCTAGGGGCACAACATTCGATTACGCCACCCCTTATGAGGGGTTGTAGCAGTATGAACGAGACTAATTGCTTGTTGCGTCACATGATAAGTGAACAAATTATATAAAGGCAGGTTTCAGGTTACCTGGCTATGTATCAGTGATGGCACCGCCCTCTTGTGGGACCCCATTCATGGTTTTCCCCCAGATATGTGTGTGTAACCGCGTGGTAACCTGTCCGGCAAACTTTATATGCGTGCTTACTCATGTGCTCTGTTTAACACTATAGGACAATATTGTCCCACTGTTGTTGGCGTGGGCTGTCTGCTATCTCAGTGAGGGTTGGCATCCAGTTTGTGAAGCAGAAAAGTCAATCTAGTGAAGATGAATGCGTTTAGTGAGAGTTATAACTGCTAATCGCTGGTAAGTATTATTTTGGTCCCTGTTTGCTGCGATTTATTTATTTTTCAAAACATACTGTTACATGCTCAGCAAGTTGATCTGGTTGTCCAAACACTTTCTGAGGGATGAGGGGGTTACGTCCGTGGTTATGACTGCACTGCTGTTTTGCCTCTGCGAATAACCTTGTGGGTCGCTTTGACTCCAAGTCGGTACAACGAGGCTTCACGCCACGTACCGGTATTTTAGTCGTCTGCTCTGTGTTTGTTTTACGTCAACTCTTCCCTCTACTGAGACGTTTAATGGCGAGTCACTTAGTTGATGTCTTAGTTTTGTTGTTTTTATTTATTTGTTGTTACTTGACTCAGCACTCCTCTCTTTGTATATTGTTTATTTTCTTTGATGTATGTGATCACCATTAGTTTGCCCTGGGTCCTGCTAGAACTGAAGTATGCACTATTAAATCTGCATGTATAAAATCTGTATTAGTGAGAGTAAATCTACTAAATCTGCATGTACTAACTATCGTTAATCGATACCATCTCATACTGTCAATAAGTAGGTCTTTTCCCCCCTTTTGAATCGGGGCTATTTGGTTTCATCATTGATTAGTTTTGTTATTGTCTGATTTTATATTGTGAGCATATTTAAATTGAGAGGAATTTCTGTTTTGCAATATTTATTTGTTTTTGCAGGTAATTCTTTTTCCTGTTTTGTTTTGGTTTGAGTTTACTTTGGATATACCTGTGTTGGGTGGGTCGTCTTTGAGGGGGAGGAAATAATTGCTGTACCTATTGGGGGTGGCTTGACACTGTGCTGTAGCTGGGTTATGTGTTATCTCCTCTTGCTTTTGACCCACCCAAATACCAAACAGGAAATGGACTGGACACCAAAAACAGGATGTATGAATGGGTGCAAAAACAAACAGACAGAAAGAGCCTCTTTGTTTATATGCGAGCAAGAAAGTGTATCTTTTATTATTGACATGAAGCCCTTTCTCTAGAATAACTTTGTCAACAGATTTTATCATTTACTTCTAATGTTACTGTGAGATCCATCACAAACCTCCAGGATTCCTGAATGGATCTGACAATAAATATAAACATGAATTTTCTACAATCTAACTTCAGTTCACGACCTCACCATCTGTGTCGCCAATTCCCTTTGTCTCCAGAATGTGCGTACGCACGTCTCAAAGTTTGCTTAAAGGTGCACACATTTTCCCGTCAAGTTTTTTTTTTATAGATCACAACCTTTGCGCGAAAACTGGCGTACGCACGTTTCCAGCCCCGTTTTGTGCGTATGCACGCTTTATAAATGAGACCCCTGATTTTGATCAAACTGCCTAAGGCAGGAGAAAAAGGACTCGTTAAAACACACACACACAAAAAACAGACACTTGCAGGCGAGACTTTCACCTCTGCTCACGGGGCTGCACGGTCTTTAAAGGAAGTCTCTTCCTCAGAGACATGCGCAGGGAGTTGAGAGAGCTGGAGGAGCGGAGCTTCCGAAACCTCTGTGTCGCCTCGGGGGAACTCTCTGGTTCGGACTCGGAGAGAACGCTGTGAGAACGCCACATCCCAGACACGGTGGAGCTAAGGCCGCTCACGCCGTTCGTGATAGTTGATGACATGATAGAAACCGGCGCTGTGAGAAGGGTTGGAAAATCGAAACCGTTAAAGACGTGACAGATGATTTAATAGACCTTTCAGTGTCACAAGGGCTTCATCTAAACAGGTGAATAATGAGTAGCCATTTTCTTGGGCATACACACGTGATTACGATAAACAGCACCCGAGATTAGTTACAGGAAATGAAATCCAGCATATCAATGTGTGTGATTGGGTTCTTCTTAAAGGCAGGGTCTCTGATTTTTGAAAGCCAATGTTGACATTTGAAATCACCAAAACAAACACGCCCCTTCCCCCAAATGGGTCCCACCCCTGTATCGATAGCTCCGCCCACACCTACATACATAACCTAGGCAACTAATGGATAAACAAACAAGCAAAAATGTGTAATAGATTTGTGTATTGACAGGTTGAGGTTGCTACCTTCTGGGTCATTATGTTAAAGGCATTGTTATGTTAAGTTTGTTGGCAAATGATAATTGAGCCTTTGCGGCACCTGTAGTGAGAGAGTCTGTTTACGGAAGTAAAAAGTAAAGACGTGTTAAGTTGTTCTGCTCAGCCTGTTTATTGTCTTCCACCCGATATACTACAAATGACACACAAGTGTAAGAAAAAAAATGCGTAGTGTAAAATAAGACGATGATGTTGAAGATCTTAATAAAGAACAAGAAGTTTATTCCAGCATAGTGACAAAATACATGGCGTACTTTGGGTTCGTTGGAGTCAAAAAGAACAAGAACCCAGAGCAAATTCTGCTCAAGCCTTATATACAGTTTTCCCTTTTTGTAATTTAAATGAATTTTCGCTTTGAATGTGTATTGAGGGTAAGAACTGAATGCCTCCCAAATGGCTGGGCTACACCTAGAATTATCTGCAATTTGCCGTTTCAATATAGTACACATACAACATAACATAATGCATTGACAAAGAATGAGAAAGATGCATACAACAACAGCAGTTTTGAAAGTTATATCCCAAATTAGATCAGAATACGCAATAACCAAATCACCCCCATGCATTTGTTTAATCAAGACATTATCTTTTCACACAAGACCTTGTTGAGCTTTAACAATATGGTCGTCTTTTCTCTGCATTAGCGACATTAGCATATTATCCAACTTTGGTAACTCAAAATCAAATTCTGGTATATCTTCCACAAAACCTAATGACAGCGTTTGTTGGGTGATATTCACATATGGGAAGTAATACTGTCCTATTGACCAAGCTGTATCTGGTGTTATACAAAATGAGGTATCGTTAATCTGACAAAGTGTCTGGTTATCATTAACAAAGACAGAGAAGTGATCAAGAGTTGTGGTGACACATGTTTTCCTGTTTGAAACTATTACTCTTGTAAAATTATTTAGGACATGTTAGATCGATTTCACAAGCCTCATAATTAGTGTGGGAGCCCCACATAATGGTTGTTTTTCGAAGGCATCAAACATGCAAATAAAACCAATGTAGTTTTGTCACAGCGTTCTATGTCCAGTCCTCACCATTCTCCTGATGGTAACTGTGTGATAAATCTAAAAGTCCTTAAAGTCCATTCTTTAATACGTTCTTCTGTAATATTCCCAAATTGTCCATGCTTAGAATCCTTTCAAACAATTCTTCAAATCCTTTCCAATCCTTGAGATTATTTACTTGAAGATGTTCTCGGAGGAGGTGATGAACTGGTTGCAACATCACTGTGATACCTCAGGAACGCTGTTGTCAAGAAGACCGTATACATTCCTGTTACACTGTTCATCTGGGTCTGGAGATCAGGCTGTAAGGTTCACCAAGACCCGAACATGGATCCATTGTAGATAAGCACTTTGGGACAGCTTTGGGCACTGCTGTCACGAGAGCTGCCTTTCTTGTCCATCCCCACATCTATTTCTTTTTGACCTGAAAAACACTTGAAAAAGTCCCCCCCCCACTTTTTTTTTTTAAAACACAGGATGGGATCTCTTTGTGTTAGCATTGTTGTTGAAAAACTGTGTCATTTTAGCAATGATGTCGTTATAATCAGAAAGATGGGTTACAAACATCAACACAGCAGAACAGGTGAGTGAGTCACATTTGTTAATCAAAGCAGATTTGAAACTGACATCATTTGGTGTGATGTCAGGATTGCCACTGAAAGTTTTAAATGTCTCCAATAATCGCTCTGAAAATGCCATGGGGTGTTCCCCTGTCCTCATGTGCACATCCGATATTTTATCCCAGTCACCTGACATTACACCTAGGACTTTCAAGCAGTGCTTGTTTCCTCTCTAACTTATTGGCAGTTCTAGTTTTGGCTTTCTCATTTAACGCTCCAGACAAAGTGTCAGGCAAACACACAGTTAACAACACACACGCATCACCATCTGTGAATTTCAGCATATAGCTCAAAAACCTTTAGAAAGTCTAATGGATCTTGTTTGAGAGGATCAAATTTACCAATATTTCTAATCACAGCTTCTAGCTCATTAGGTTTAAACCCTCTGACCATAGTAGAGGTCACTGGTTCCTCTGCTCTTTCACTAGCCCGCATAGTTGTAGTCAAGTGAACTGGAGCCATGGGGAACGTAACTGTACAGTCAGAGTATTGACTGCTGACTGACTGAGAATCTCTTTCTGAGTTCTCATCACTGTCTAACATGTCAGGAACCTGATTACTCCACATGCCACATACAGATGTCTTACTGCTGCTAATTTCAGTTGTGCCATTTTTTAAAAGGAATTGACAAGCAGACTTTGCTTCCTCTAAATCTTTGAACAATGTTTCCACAGATGAACTAAGCATGTGGTTGTTAGTTCTAAGGTGTACAATTTCACTCTGCATCCTAATCTTTTCTTCCTTCCAGATTATCTCACTAGTCTGGTGATCTCTTTTAGAGATTATCCCATTATCTAGTCGAGATTGCAGTTGCGCGTTTTCAACCTTTCATGCATTTAAAGTCTTTCTAGTGACTTTATATGATGCAAGAACTGCTTGCAGTGCATTGACAATTTTTCCTCTTTTGTTCTTGGGCATTTTGGGGTTATTTTCAAACTTAGAAAAAGCCCACTCATACGGTTTATCAACCATGTTCTCTATTAAATCAAACATTCCCTGAGAACCGTGTTTAGCGATGTACTTAACAATCAGCTGTTCCATTTTTACAAACTCACAGCTTTCCTTAAATCTGAGTCTTTAAACTTTACACAGTTTCTGTGACTACAAGCTATCTAGTTAACCGTTAGTCTATTTATTCACAGCTCCAGTACTTCGGACGAAAATGAACAAAACAGCCACAATACGTCGGGCTTTTAAACCCAAAGGTCTCACTGCTTCAGACACAGACACACTCCGTCTGGCCTCGAGGTCAACTACAGTAACACTTAACACTCACAAACAGTCACTAACAGTAACTCTCACAAACTCACAAACACTTTAAAATGTAACACAGTCACAGTACGTCAGACAAAACCACAGTACGTCGGGTTTTTGTTATATTTTAAAACAGTCTTCTTAGCCACGGCACTTTTGGACTTAAACCGTTAGTTTAACACTGTCACAGTATGTTGGACAAAACCACAGTACGTCGGGTTTCTTTTGTGTTAAAGCCTAACTGTTTACTTAACCACAGTACATGGACTTAAAACGTAAGTTTAAAACACTGTTACAGTCCGTCAGACAACACCACACTACCTCGGGTTATTGCTTTAAACTCTAAAGAGCCGCGGTGCGTCGGGCTCTTTACACTATCACTGTTTCAGTTACTTTAGAAACACTTTTAGCTATAATTCAACTGCCACACTGCTTCGGGCTCATTCACTTACTTTAGAATCTTAACAGAATTATAACAAACACACAAGAAGTTTCAGTTACTTTAGAAACCCATCAGCTTAAGCACTTTGCTTCAGTTACTTTAGAAACAACAATTCACATACAACTGTCACCACACTGCGTCGGGTTAATTCAGTTTCGTTAGAATCTTAAACAGAAATGTACAGAATAGGCTTAACAACAATAACTCCTCCTGCTTATGATCAGTAAACTATACTCTATGTTCTATTCTACACTAAAACATTTCTTTTCTATGGTTTTTTTAAACAAAGGGTTTCCCTGAATAAAAAAAACAGCGTAAAAGAAGAAAATACCTCTTTTCTTACCTTTCCCCACTTTTTTTTTTTTTGTAATTCGTCGCTGGGTGGCTCACCAATGTAAGAAAAAAATGTGTAGTGTAAAAATAAGACGATGATGTTGAAGATCTTAATAAAGAACAAGAAGTTTATTCCAGCATAGTGACAAAACACATGGCGTACTTTGGGTTCATCGGAGTCAAAAAGAACACGAACCCAGAGCAAATTCTGCTCAAGCCTTATATACAGTTTTGCGAAATGAAGTTTCGCTTTGAATGTGTATTGAGGGTAAGAACTGAATGCCTCCCAAATGGCTGGGCTACACCTTGTTGTCTAGCTGATGTCTTATTAATCACGGTCACGTACATCTTGTCTCAGTGGTGTAGTCTAGTTTTTTGTACTGAGTATACTGTGATTTTTTTTTTCCCCTCCCAGTCTCATACACACCCATCCTAGAGCGACACCCCATAGGCACCACCACACTCACTAATGCATTAAATATGCATCTACATGTAATTGAGGGCATTATTAAAGACTGCTTATGTGTTATCAACATTCCAATTTATTGTAAGCAACAAAAGACAGACAGCTGATAAAACCTGTGCTCCAGGTCCCATATTCATATATTTAAGGCTAAATGTAATCAGACAGTTGGCAGCACCCATTGACTTTCACAGTAGGAAAAAATATAGACTATGAAAGTAAATTGGTGCTGCCAACTGTCTGATTACCAACATTTTTCAAAATATCATCTTTTGTGTTAAACAGAAGAAAGAAACTCGTACAGTTTTGGAACAAATTGAGGGTGAGGAAATAACACAATTTTCATTTTTGGGTGAACTTTATACCTTTAAGAGCTACATTTAGCCTTAAATGTTATATGAATATGGGACCTGGAGCTCAGGTTTTATCAGCTGTCAATTTTCAATGTACATTTAAGAGTGAACAATAAACGTTTGTTCAGTTTTATCACCAACACTCTTTCATTGGAGAATATTATATGACCTGAATGAACTGGTAGTTTACAAAGCTTTCCAAATACATTTGTACTCGGGCTGTGGGTGAAATGTCACCCGAAGCTGCTGTAGCTTTAAGCGCAGGCTTCCGAAAACACTCAGAGTGTAGTTTGAGTCTGCTTTTGTTTCATATCTTCTTTTACATTAGTTTGTTAATTTCAAATTTGCGCCAAAAAACACCGCCAGCAACTAATTTTCCTCCTTGGTAGGTGACGTCAGATCAGGACACAGGCCACGGAAGCCCCAAGGGTCCAAAAACGTTAGTGATTCGCAATCGCAACCACAGTCTATATTCGCAACACAGTGCGGGGTGAATTTATGAATGAAAGTTCTGTCACAAAACGATATTGTTACGTATCCTCACGTTTTTAAGTGGGTATACGGAAATCCTTGGTATTTCCTAGTGGGTATTCGCCGTATACCTGCGTATCACGTAGACTACACCACTGCCTTGTCTTGGTATTGTTACAATTGCTAGCACCCAAGTGGTCACTTCAAATGGTAATCGCGGTCACGTAGACCCTTTGTTCGTGATGATCTCTAATGTCCTGCCGCCGTCCCCATATTTATAATTGAATCACATTTATACGTTTAGAGTCCTAAACGTATTACCTTATGATACTTCTTAGGAATGAGCTCTTTTTAGATGTGTACCTTGGAGTGGAATTTGGGTGTAATTTCTTACAATAGATAGTTTTATATTACATACAACTAATCATATACTTAACTGTTCTGCATTTGTGCTGTTGTGCACTGTTAAATTGTTTGTATACATTTGAAATTGTTAATACATTTTTCCTTGCTGACCTCCTTGTTGCAAGGTTTATTCATGCCGATTTGTGCAGCCACAAACTTCCTTCACAAGATCTCCCCAGTCCCACACCTGTGGATGTGTGTTAGAAGTTCCAAACAATTATACCTCATACCCTGAGCTTGCAGAGGAGTTCATAAACATCCTCGATGCAAACAAATGGGTGATGGATATCGTGTAACGGTAAGGATGCCAATAATATCAAAGAATAGGTCTGTTTAGGTCCTTAATTAGACATGCATTTATCTATATCTGTCTATCTGTTTATCCTAGGTGGTCAGACAGTATGTGCAGCAGGATATGACTGTTTCTTTGCATCATTCAGTCTCCATCTCAAACACAGTTTCCTGATATAAACTTTTTATCCTGCACAAGATAATGTTTCATAAAATCTCAGATGTTCTTACAGCAGTGTTACAATGTGATATACGTGTTACACAGCGCATACAGATTCACATTCAGTTTAAATGTACTTATGGTTTCAGAATTTACACTGTCTAAATAGTATTCCTACAATACAGTATATTGTAAGAAAAAGTTTGTTTAAAATTTAACCTTGGAATGCTATTCCTTAGGAGTTCATTAATTAATACTATTCAACTGACTACAGTTTTAAAAAAGAAAATGAATCAAAAAGAAAGCTGTCTCCTTTTATTAAACTATGCATATGAAGTATACAAGACTTTATCAATTACATTTAAGACGTATCTACATCTGTGAAATGAATGGAACTCTAATAATAATAATTTAATGAAAGAACTGTCTGTTAAACTGTCCATAACAACTTTTTAGTGCTAATGGCTTAACATGTCTTTATCTCACAATATTTAACACCGTAGTAAGCTCTTGTCTTAGTGCAAGATACAGATTAAGTGCTGTAAACCTTTCCTTGGGAATACGAAGCTGCTGATGTGCCATGATGTGTGAACACAGGGTGAAAATGTCCTCATCACAAGGGATGTCAGACCGATGTATACATTGATCTTCACAGGTGTCAGTCTTCCACTGGCACTTGGCTTATGTAGTCTTCCGTCTCATACAATTCAGGAAGGGTGTACATGACATCCGGCCGACCATGGGGTACAAGGCTATTTCTTAATGGACGAATCAGGTGGCTGTTCCACGGGTCTTTGGTCGAATCCAGCTCTTCCTGTAAAAGCCATAAAAAGTATTGTGTATTATCTCTCTCTCTCTCTGTTTCATGGGCCTTGTAAACCCTATAAAATAAACAAAATGATGTGTATTTAAAAAAAGCACCGTGTGTGTTCAATATTTACCTGGATCAAACCCAGGAAACAGAATAACAAGGTTCTTGTCCAGAAAGCTGCCATCGAAGTAGCCTTCATCTTTAATCTGGTGAAAATATTCAAGCCATAAATCCACACATTCTTTTCCAAGAATACCCCACCAGCTCTCAATTCTTTGGTTGGCTGTACTTTTGCCATAGATGAAGCTTCTTTCTCCAGCAAGTTGATCGGCATCACCACGTCGCAAGTACCTTTGAACATCCCTAATAACACTATTTTCTGTTCCCATGTCTGCTCTCAGGATTTGAGGCGAGCCACCAAAAGTTCTTACTGTTTCAAGGAAGTAACCTCCTATGACTTTAGGGTCACTGCTTGTGCAATATGCATTCAGCCATAGTATTTTCCTTGAGAATCCATCAATAGCCCCATTGATACATATGCCAAATGGCTTCAATTTGTCGCAAGAGTAAACACGCCACACAAAATTGGGGCCTTTTGAAAAGTACACTATCCTGTGCAGTCTTCTTTTTCTTCGCATTTCTGTGCCCAATGGATCAAGAGTTGACGGAATGAGGCGGATGTCTTCTTTGCGCACATGAAATCCTCTTTCCTTGCATTTACTATACATCCATCTATATCCATGCAATGGTCCTGAGCCTTGGAGCGCCTCCCTTACAAACTAAATAACATTAAATAAGTTGTCAATTTTTTCTTCGAAATAGTCCATTTCTATTTAGGATTTTTTTTAAGTGTCTTCATGCTGATACTAATTCCATGTATAACACTTAAAAATTTAAGGATTTCTTTATAATGTAGACCCAGGTCAAAGTAATACTGAATTAGACTAAATCTGTCCATCCTATCCCAGGAATAATCTGATGTCAAGGTTGATAGAGGCCAGCTTTAAACACCTAAGAGTAAACAGAGACAGAGAGACAGACAGAGAGAGAGAGAGAGAGAGAGAGAGAGAGAGAGAGAGAATTGGTCTGTTATATTCATTAATTATAGCCTATTTACCTAATATTATCTTATAATTAGATGATTATATATCTGTCTGTTGTATTTCTTCTAGGTGGTCAGGCAGTATGTGAGGACTGTTTCTTTCTTAACACAGTTGGGCAGTATTCTGTACAATCTATTTTAAAAAAAAAACATTGATTCATACACACATATGCACATTATATACATTATCCGTTGTCTATTATCCGTTACGATGGCCAATTTAAGCATGCAGTGAATATACATTGATTAGTATAGAATAACCAGATAATATTAACAACGTACCCGGAATCTTGTTCTGTTGTCATGCTTGTGGATTACAGATGTCTGAAATGAGGGAGGGGCTACAAATCCGTGAGTACAGTTTGCAAAACCGTGGGTACAGATTGCGAAAGCATGCACACAGTTTATTACTTTGTGGGTACGGGTTACAAATCTGAGAGCACGGATTGTTAACTCGTGCGTACGGTTTATTAATCCGTGAGTACGATTTATAAACCGAGGGGACGAATTACAAAACCGTAATCACAGATTTGCGGGTCTGTTTTTTTTTCTCCAAGGGGTGACCAGGCGGGCTCCGTACACAGGCTTGATATCGCGATACGATTAATCGTGCAGCACTAGTTTGTATATTATGACACCATACTGATATCTCTCGATCTAGTTTCAGAAAAACGTGGGGCTGTGGAACGGTGAGGACTAAGAGAGAACGCTGCGTATAATAAGATCTGCGAGGAGCATCGTAGACTTGGGCCCATGTCCTTTGGACAAATACGCCCCCATTAACACTCTTGGTCCTGCTAGTGGTTCTATGGTTCAGTCGCGACCCAGGTTATGTGGACGGCTGGACAACACTCCTTTTCAACAGTGATTAAAATTAAGGATAAATTTTGACCAAACATGCACAACTAATTCTGATCATCTTTTTGATGAAAAAGATCCCCCCCTCCTGGACCTCCGCCGTGTGCCCTGCACCCCTCTCCTGGACCTCCTCCGTGTGCCTCGCTTTTGTTTTTGCGTCACATGTCTGCCCCGCCCTTGTCTTTTCCTCCCCGCCTCAGCACACCTGTTCCTCATGTCTAGTCTAATTGCCTTGTCTATTTAGCCGTGAATCCTTGTCGTCTTATGTCCTCTGCTGTCTAGTCTGTGCAGAGCAAGGCACAGGGCAAGGCAGGTGGGGAGAAAGCAAGGCACAGGGCGAGGCGGGTGGGGGAAGCGAGACGGCCAAAGATGAAATATCTTGTTGGCCTGAAGAAAAAAAATCTCAGTTAACATTTTACCAGTACACTTGCATTCAAAAATGTTCAATCAGTATAAAGAAATGAATGTTATTCTGGCTGTGAGTCTGATCTAAAATGAGTCAGGACTCGTCGGACTGTTGGCTTTCAGTGTCAGATGTGTGTTTGTCCCTCTGTTGATAACCTTATACAGAATTTGTCAAGAGGGATACAAGGGATAGCGAAAAAACAGGGGATTTTTTTCTATAAATCTGGGAAATAATCAATATAAGACTCTGTCTGGGAAGAGTCTGAGGAAAGAGAGCTTTAGATATAAAGTTGCTTAGAGAACATTATTCTCAACTGTTTTGGAACCTACTGGTTCATTTGTCCTGTGAGGACCAGATTGGGCCCAGTGCCTGTTATTGTAGCAGTTCCACCAATGCTAGCACCATAACAGACACACAGCTTTATCGTCTCTTTGCTGTGGGTTTCCGAAGTCCCTGCACACAAACAAAATGCACACTTCACTCAAAGCTCATGCAATTAAAACTAAATAAAACACTTTTATTAATTTCATGAAAAAAGGTGTAAGATTTTGACACTCGCACTCACCAAGAGACTCTTCTCCTCCTGCTGTTGAGAGTTGCTTCAGCACCACCTGGACTATTGGCACCATCATGGTCGTAGTGGCTGTGTTACTGATCCACATTGAGAGGAATGCCGTCACAATCGAAACCCAACATCAGCCTACACAGTGTTAGTTAACGTGTCACCAGACATCAACAATGAATAATCAGCACTGTGAAGGGCAGTACAAACACCACAACACACCTAAGAGTTGCCTTGTACTTAATTGCTGTTATCTCTGTGATAAACAATCACTAGGCTTTTTGAAGCTAATCATTATGCCATAAGTGTACGCATCAAAACATGATGCGTGCTAAAAACACACATGATGCTGGGACTCACAGGGCAGGTCGCACCCCGACGCTGAACAAAAACCTCAGTACGATGCGTTTGTGTAAATTCCAGTCCTCCACAGCGACAGCTAACATCATTCCACCCAAAAACAGCCGTAATGGTCAAAGGCAGCACCTCGGTGCACTGCCGTCAGCCCGATAACAGGCACAACTAGCTTCCTGCAGAGTCCAAACATTGTAAAGATAAAAAAAAAGATGTTCCAACGATATCAGATAAATGTTGATATCAAACCAATTTCTGCTCTCTGAGAAAGCACCAAGGGTTTGTTCATAAGCAGCTAAAATTTTTAAAGTTTTATCTGAAGGAAAAAACCCATCTTACTCCTGACTCATTTGTATGTTTATACTGATTGAAAGTGCGCTATGTACTGGTCTTTTATTTGTGTCTTTGAAGAATTATTACATATGTATTCTCAGAAATGGTCTAGCGATTTGTAAGTAAAAAGATGATCAGAATTAGTCAAAATTTATGCTTACTCTTTCAGTGTTGAAAAGTTTTGCTTGGTTGCGACTTACTCATAGAGCCACTAGCAGGCACAAGAGTGTTAAATTACTTATTTCTGCAAAGGAAAAGAAAACCCCAACCTTCTGATCAGTAACCCAGCTCCTTGACCTTTGAAGGGTGTAATTAATTCAGTTAATGATCCTCACCATGTCAGACACCTTCATATTCCTGTAGGAATACGTGAGGGCGTTTGATGGAGCCAACAATAGGAATTATTATTATGATGAGAAACCACGAACATCACGTCATTGTCATCTCAGCAAGGTACAGTGGAAAATGTTGAGGATTATGCGTGTGAAAAAACATCACTTATTTAGAGTTATAAGCTTAAAACACTCTTTAATCTGGGGTAAAATCCCTTTATGTACCCTAATACCCAAATAATACATCACTTATTTAGAGTTATAAGCTTAAAACACTCTTTAAGCTGGGGTAAAATCCCTTTATGTACCCTAATACCCAAATAATACCTTATTTGGGTATTAGGGTACATAAAGGGATTTTACCCCAGCTTAAAACACTCTTTAAGCTGGGTAAAATCCCTTTATGTACCCTAATACCCAAATAAGATTTTAATTAAAATTAGAGCTCGAGATTTATTGTTCAGGTCGATCTGAATTAGGGTTCCGACCTCAGACGACACCTAAGGCTATGTTTAGGGCTAAATGTTGAAAAATTTGGGATACGAACGCACTTTATATCCCTGGTTATGTTTAGGGTTGTAAATTAGGTTTAGGACTCTAAAGATTAGGGCTAGAAACACGGTTATGTTTAGGGTTAAAAATTAGAAAGGAGTTTTTAGAAAAAGTGGAAACCTGCGGTTATGTTTTAGGGTTCAGGAATGGATAACGCACTAAATACTATTTAGGACTAAGGGTACAGACTAAAACTAAAGCCCCCTTCAGCCCAACGAAATCCTAAATAGTGAGACACGTCTTCGGTAGTAAACCACAAGGTGTTCCAGCCTTTCATTACTATTGTTTAGAGCATTTCCTGTGTTTTGAAAATGTTTATTGAAACTGTTATGCTGTATTAATGTTCTAATAATTTTATTTATATTCATAATTAATTATATTCATGTTAATGTTAAATGCACTATACGATCACATTTAAATTTAAGACATTGCAGAATTTTTATTTGTTTTTATGTCTTGTTAAATACAACATTGAGTAAATTGTTTGTTATATTGAGAGCAGAGTTAGAGAGACCTGCTGTGGACGGAGCTGCATTTTACTGGTCTGTGTGCAGAAAATAAACGATAATATCATCCACATTGAGTGTGTGTTCTGTTGAGGTGTGGATCGGATTGGGCCAGTTTAGACCAAAGGTCACAGAGAAATACATTCTTCAACAATAACGTATTAAACTTGTAATCTTAGACAAGTGGAACTTAAGTGCATTAATTTATGTTAAACGTGCACAGACAATCTTGATGTAGCCAAGGAAATCGTACATGTTTTTCCATCACTTCCACTGTTAATGAACATCTGCTAATGACTACATCTTCTAAACAGTTTAAATTGCTACTAGAAACAAACAAAAAATAAGTTTCAAAAGAAACTTTAAAAAACATTTTTGAACGGTTATTTTAATACACCTGAGGCATATGCTAGCATTAGCAACAAGCACGTGTACATACATACACGCTTACATGAACTGACGAAAAAAAAAATCACCTCAGACATATGCTAGCGTTAGCAACAAGCACGTGCACATACGTACACGCTTACATGAACCGACAAAAAAAAAAAATCACCTCAGACATATGCTAGCGTTAGCAACAAGCACGTGCACATACATACACGCTTACATGAACCGACGAAAAAAAAATCACCTCAGACATATGCTAGCGTTAGCTACAAGCACGTGCACATACATACACGCTTACATGAACCGACGAAAAAAAAATCACCTCAGACATATGCTAGCGTTAGCAACAAGCACGTGCACATACGTACACGCTTACATGAACCGACAAAAAAAAAAAATCACCTCAGACATATGCTAGCGTTAGCAACAAGCACGTGCACATACATACACGCTTACATGAACCGACGAAAAAAAAATCACCTCAGACATATGCTAGCGTTAGCTACAAGCACGTGCACATACATACACGCTTACATGAACCGACGAAAAAAAAATCACCTCAGACATATGCTAGCGTTAGCTACAAGCACGTGCACATACATACACGCTTACATGAACCAACGAAAAAAAAAAATCACCTCAGACATATGCTAGCGTTAGCTACAAGCACGTGCACATACATACACGCTTACATGAACCGACGAAAAAAAAATCACCTCAGACATATGCTAGCGTTAGCTACAAGCACGTGCACATACATACACGCTTACATGAACCAACGAAAAAAAAAAATCACCTCAGACATATGCTAGCGTTAGCTACAAGCACGTGCACATACATACACGCTTACATGAACCAACGAAGAAAAAAAATCACCTCAGACATATGCTAGCGTTAGCTACAAGCACGTGCACATACATACACGCTTACATGAACCAACAGGGAAAAAAAACTTATGCCAGCAAAATACAAACTTTGTAACTGGGAACATATAACACTGGCTAACGTTATAAAATGTGACCTGACAGAAATAGCTCATGTTACTGTGAACGGACAGCAAATAAAAAAAACTACTTATTAACATTTAGTAAACTTATTAACATTAAACGAACATTTTTTTTGTAGAGTAATCATTTATTGTCAGAAAGATTTCTATACATCAGACTATTTACACTTAACGTTTCAAAGTGCTTTCCAAAAACCTCGTCTGACACCATTCACCACCTTCCCTCTTTCGCGCCGTCTTCATCCAATACGTTGGAAAACATCACTTCCGTTTTTTTTGAATCGCGAAATTAAACGCTTCACGTTAGTTTAACGACTGATTATTAAGTATAGTGGAACATGACACATTTTAAGTGAAGTAAACGCAATACAATAGTGTTTTGATGGGGAATGAAATGTACGTGTGTTATTTTAACAAAACATATTTGGGTAAAACAAACAGTGGTGCAAAACCATTTTTTTGAGTGCATAAGATAAATAATCCTAGTAACTTATTAAGATAAATGATAATATTCATCAAGTCCCATTTATTTAAATGATGTTAATAACAGTGTTAGAGCTGCACATATACTCATCATGATAAGACCAGAGCCATCACACAAACATTTTCTACATATGTACTGTAAATAAGGAGCTAACCGTTATAACAACGCAACTCACCTCTATGCCAGTGACCCTTCATTATCACCGCAAGGTTTCCGGTACAGTCGGGCAGAGTTCTGTGCAGCGTGTAGTGAGGTGAGACCACTGACCCCAGCGGATGACCCCGAATCAGGTCAACAAGCTTCTACTGGGTATCTCTCTAGGATTAAACCTGTCAAACTGACAGTATAATCCCCAGCTATATCTAACCTTACCAATGGGAGGCCAGCCCAGGTGCTTAATCGGCGTAATTTTCTCCTTGACGGTGAATTTTCATTTTATATTGTAATTTATTTATTATGTTATGACTAACACGTGGCAAAAAACGCTTTCTCTCTCTCTTTTGTCGTTCTGGAGTTATTAGTTAAAATATACTCCAAAATTGCCTTCCCATGATTCCACGGGGCGCAGTTACCTAAAATATAGGTTTAAAACGTCTTGAGCACCATTTAAATGGTTGGAATTGGGTTAAAACCCGTCTAAAGTTGAATTAAACGAGATATTGGATCAATGCTAAGGTAAGAGTTTAATTATTTAAATTAAAATAGCTGACAAACGCCTCTAATTTAAAGTCCAGGCCAAAGTTTCCAGTCTAAACATTTTTTTAAGATGGAGTTTCACCCCCTTATTTAAATTAATTATATACATGTGTGTATGTATGTATGTATGTATGTTATATATATATATATATATATATATATATATATATATATATATATATATATATATATATATATATATAGTGAGTGTGTGTGTGTGTGTGTGTGTATATATATATAATTTACCTATGTAGTAAATAAATTAATTTTAGGCCTAGTAACCTATGACGCCTATTCCTTCACTTGAATGTCTGCATTCTGCATTCGTGCCTGAGCTTTAACGCTCTGAACGGGGTAAGATTGGCCCGGCGGGCGCCTATTTTAGGGTCACACAAGGCCAGCGGAGATCTATTAAGGATTATCCGAGGCAAACATCGGCTTGGTGGTCGAGACACGCAACCAGAGCTAACGATTGCCTTTTGCCTCGGGTTGACCAGACCTCTGAGGGTGGCACGAAAACATGGGTCCTTATCGGCCTTTCTCCTCGTTGTCCTCCTTGAGGGCGGCACAGACCCCTATGCTAGATTCGGGCTAATCCCAAATCGTGCTCCGGAAGCGTAACCTATGACCCTTAAAGCCATAATGCGCTTACGCCCCGGGTCCCTCCTATATCTCTCGCGCTTACGCCTCGGCGCCTTTCTGTTCGGCCGCCCATAAAGCAGTGGATCACCCGTGTCATTCGGACCGATCGCTACAGCACGTGCTCGTGAATAATAACCCCAACTAATAAGGTGCCTCTGTTTGCTTATTTTTTATGAAGTGACTACCTACAAAGTCTATAACAGAGATGATGATTATTTATTAATTTATTATTAAAAGAAAATAATAACAATGTGTTTTAGTCGCTGGCTCTATGAGTCACTGTAAGTGCTTGCATGAACAATACAGTGGTACACAAACACACTTTCACACACTACAAAATCTAAAAATCAATTTAGATGTTAATGCACTTTTACTAGACGATCAAATACTGCTTCAGTACAAAATGTCAGTGAAAATATCTTCATCTAATTATAATTAATAATGTTAATTAATATTGTTATAATTACTAGTTGTATGTACTATCAATAATTATAATAATAAAAACAATAAGTATTATTATTATTATTATTATTATTATTATTATTATTATTATTATTATTATGCTAGAAACCACAAATCATATTAATCTTCAATTTTTATCCATTTTCTTTTGGCAGGTTATTATTATTTGTGGTTTCTTGCATAATAATAATAATAATAATAATAATAATAATAATAATAATAATAATAATAATCCTTGTTATTAAATAATAATGCTTAATATTTATTATTGAATAATAATTTATAACATTGTTAATGATCATTTATCATGCTATAAACCACATATAATTTTAATCTGTCTTTTGTAATACATTTTCTTTTGGCAGGTAATTGTCCATTTCTTTATTTAAATCAGAACCACCTTCAGATAGAACTGTATTTAAAGCTTGAGATTTATTAAAAATGTACAGAAATAAGTTTAACACTCATTAAATACTCTGTTAACTCTAATCTCCAAACAGGAAAAACTCAGTAACTTTAATTATGTTCACTTGTTAAAATGTGATTCTGTGCCATGTTTCTAACAATATGAGTAGTATTATAACACCCTTTACATGTATCCAGATAAACATAATAACTTCAAATAAAGTGTTTGACTTCATAACAAAATAAAGAATTCTTACACAAATCTGATTCCAGACGTTTAGGTCTGAACTGAATAAGATTTATAAAGTTAAACAAAATCTACATATTGTACAATACAAATAAACTATTTGTTTATTACAGTCGTTTTTGACAAACTGTCAAGTAGTATAAGTGCCTCGAGGCGTCCCGAAGAGAAACCGTCATCGTCATCTTCTCAGCAAGGTACACGACGGAGTTCAACCTTCAGACCGCTGTGGTGTTCGCCCAACTGGGAAATGTGTCTAAACTGAACAAGGCTCTTCCCCAGCTGTTGATGGCCAGAGTGATGGACAGGATCCCAATGATGTTCATGACAATCCCTGTTTTGGCCTGAAGAAGAAATATCTTGTTAGTTATCCTTTTTAACATTTTACTGGTACACTTGCATTCAAAATGTTCAATCAGTGTAAAGAAATGAATGTTCTACTGGCTATGAGTCTGATCTAAAATGAGTCAGGACTCATTGGACTGTTGGCTTTCGGATTCAGATGTGTGTTTGTCCCTCTGTTGATAACCTTATACAGAATTTGTCAGAGGGATAGAAGGGATAGCGACAAAACAGGCTAATCCACTGGGTGCAGACTTAAGGGAAAAACATGGAACAATTTAAAGGAAACAGAACTGAGGGACAAAGTGTACTGACGATGACTAGGACTCAGCAAACACATACACGAGAGAACATGTATAAATCAGGGAAATAATTAACGGAGGAACAGTGTGCAGTGGCAGAAACGGAGTCAGGATCAACAGACGTGAGACACAAGATAAACAAAAACACATGGAAAGAAATAACAAAACGCCCCCTGGTGCTTCAACTGGGAATCGTCCAGGCAACTTAAGCTGCTTATGAAAAAGCACTTTGATTTCGACATCTTCCTTGAAGATAGAACCAATTGTGTGGAGAAACGAAACTTTTCTATGAATATATCGTCCCTAGTCAATTCTTAAAGTCCTGAGTATCTACTTTCATATGAGCTTCATATTAACACCACTGTGGAGTGAGACATGACATTCAAAGACATTCAATCCTGAACATGGACACAAAATATTTTTCACCTCTGGCAAAAAGAGCTCAAATGTAAATTTTTTAAAGGGATGGGGGGGATGTTGGTTTATTAGTTCAGTTAATGATCCTCACCATGTCAGATACTTTCAGATACCCGTAAGAGAAAACGATGGCATTCGGTGGAGTCGCCACTGGGAGCATGAAGGCGAAGGAGGCACTGAGGGTGCAGGGAATCATCACATACAGCGGGTTCATACCTATAAACTGGGACTGGCAGAAAATAAAAAAAAGAAAAGTTAGCACAAGGTATTGTGTCTGAAACATATTGATGTACTCAATGTAGTTTGTTTTATAGTTTGCTTTGGTTAAGCATGAAATATATGATATGATCTGATTAAGTCATATCAAATCATATCATAATAAATTCATTCATTCATTCATTTTCTACCGCTTATCCGAACTTCTCGGGTCACGGGGAGCCTGTGCCTATCTCAGGCGTCATCGGGCATCGAGGCAGGATACACCCTGGAAGAAGTGCCAACCCATCGCAGGGCACACACACACTTACATTCACTCACACACACACACTACGGACAATTTTCCAGAGATGCCAATCAACCTACCATGCATGTCTTTGGACCGGGGGAGGAAACCGGAGTACCCGGAGGAAACCCTCGAGGCACGGGGAGAGCGTGTAAATTCCACACACAAGGCGGAGGCAAGAATCGAACCCCCAACCCTGGAGGTGTGAGGCGAACGTGCTAACCACTAAGCCACCATGCCCCCATAATAAATGTAATGTTTATTTATTACATTTGATCTGAATTAATCTGATTAATGGGTAATTTTTTCCTAATTATTAAATTTAATTTAATAAATGAATTAATCTTTAAAGCGACTTAATGAACAGAATGAAATACAAACTTGCACACAGAAAGGAACAGGTACAAAGAGTGCAACGAAAGAAAGATCTGGCTGTGCTTCTGAAACGTCACGTTACACAAGAGCGAGAAAACAGGGCCGCAGATTTGCTAAACTTTCCATTAACATCAACGCACCATCTTTTCTTCTCTCTCTCCTTGACAATGGCATCTTCAAAGCTCTGCCCCTGTGAGCTACATGAGCTGTGGCCCCACTGAAATCTTTCTATTCAGAAGCTCTCCTCACACTGGTCTACATTCATTAAGACATTTCAGTGTGTGCCAGAAGCTTTACAATGGCAGGGAGGAAAGGTGAAGAACCATGAGAGGGGGGGGTGGAGGCTTAAAAGACACTGTGAGTCTGTGGTGTAGTCAAGAAGTTGATTCACAAGCCATTAAACTCTGAATGAAAGTTTTCCACTATTATTTTTAAACAGTACATCGATTTAAATTACACTACATAAGCAAAACTTCAAAGTTCTGTGTGTTTTTTTTTAACAATTTAACATTTAACAATTTAACAATTTAATTGTTTGCATTTAACAATTTACATTGTCTCAAAGCAGCTTTACAGAAGTTTAGAAACAGAATAAAATCAATAAATAATTTTAAAGTTTAAAATTAAGTTAGATATACTATATATCTTTAACATCTGGCAAGGAAAAACTCCCTGAGAGGACATGACTCAGAAGGGAACCTCGTCCCTTTCCCTTTGGACTCAGAAGGGAACCTCGTCCTCATTTGTCAATGATTGTTGTTTGTTTTTAACTTGCTAGGAGTAAGAATTGCCATAAAAACATGCCTATCATAAGAAATTGTGGATTACGGATTTGAGAGCTTAACAAAATCTAACAACAAAAACAAAGCATCTTGGATTCTCGGGGTAAAATACAGACTGCGTAGCATTTTCAGTTCATCTCAGTCGTCTGCTCCAGATGAGTCAAAACAGAATATATGAACTGTTATTTTTAACATTTTTTCATAAGATAACTGAGTATTAATTAAGCAGCTAAATCTTTGGCTGTTAGCTAATTAATGATTGGCAGGAAGCTAATGCTAGCATAGCTGAACTAGCTAAATATTAAATACTTACTCAACGCAGCATGTGTTTAACATCACTGTAGGAAACCTGCATTTAAATTTCACAATGTCGACTTTAAGCTTCCATTAAATTCCCAGAATTTATTTACAAATAAATATTTTCGAGATTTGTCTTTGGAGTTCGGATTTATTTAACCCGTATTTTGAATGATAAAAAAATAAACTGAGGGAAAAATAAACCGGATTTAACGTAACATTAACGCCTACGATCAAAAATATTCAAAATTCTGGTTACTATTATTGATTTCGAATTAAAATATTTGAGCATTGTGATGAAATATTTGCCAGGTAGAGAGATAAACACTTATTATTATTCTATCTTATTATTTAAAGCCCAGTGGTAACTGATTGCATGTATGAAATGAACTGAAAGGAAATACGCATACCATAGAGGCGATGATCGGGAGAAACAGGGTTGCCGTGGCTACGTTGCTGATGCATTCTGTAAAGGTGGCGATCATCAGG
Organism: Tachysurus fulvidraco; assembly: GCF_022655615.1. NCBI lineage: Eukaryota > Metazoa > Chordata > Actinopteri > Siluriformes > Bagridae > Tachysurus > Tachysurus fulvidraco. Next base: position 3,258,277 of record NC_062538.1, read on the forward strand.
CACACGATAATAACGATAGCATACGGAGGAATGGTCTGGAGTGGAGTCATCTGTTCCCCGAGCCATCTGGATAAACCTGATTCCTGTATGTGGAGAAATTCAGGTATTGTATGTACTGGATCTCCTGATATATATAAATATATATACTAGAAAAATATAGTATACAAAATAAATGTTTGCTAGTGAGCTTAGTCAATGTGTTTTAGATGGATTTGTGTGGGTTTTGCAGCAGAAATAACAATACGAATGCTTTTCGGCAGTTTGTTCGTAAAGATATTGTTTTCGTTTGACATACAGCCTCCATTTAAGTAACACGGTACGACTGCCGAAAAGCACTCGTATTGTAAATGTCCAACTTTTATCCTGATCTCCTACTGGACATCAAATGAATACAAACTACCACAAACATAGCAATAACATTGTTGTGATGAGTCACATGACACACTTTTAAAAAAGATACAAGAAAATCATACAGATTATATATTGTAGGCATGCCCTCATTTCATCTGGCCTTATATAGTTCCTGCTAATATCAGCTCTGTAGGTTGGTGCTTCTGTGTATTTTACCTCACTGCCCTTAGCTAGAGCAAAACCTCCTCCGAGTAGTAAGATTATACCCCACGGCATCTTCTTTTGCACAACCGGCCAGGACAGTAAAGTGGTCCGGGGTTCACTGTTGGACTGAGGATCTGCAACACAATGTGGAAAATATTCACTGTACAGTATATTAAACAATCAGGTGCCAAATTCCAGATGTTTCCAATCCACCCTGAAACACGGAGTAAAGAATTACAGAAACTCAGGACTGACAAAACCTGACAAAAGGTGGTGTAGAGTCTGATATATTTTTACAACGTTTAACTATCCATCCATTCTTACACCACTTGTGGTACCTGGTTGCGGGGAACCTCGTGACCAAACTAGGAGCCTCAGTGGACAAGCCGGGGAACACCCAGTCTCAGGGCACAGTTACCCACATGCTTACACACTACGGACAATTTAGAGATACCAATCAGCCTACAAGGCATGTCCTTAGATTGGGGGAGGAAACCGGAGAACTCAGAAGAACCCGGGAACACCCAACCCCGAAGGTGCTGTCCACCATGCCACCGTGTCCCTATAGACACGGTGTTTGTTGCTCTTCAAGGGTTTTAATAGGTAAGTACAGAGCCCCAGAGTAGGAGCATCCTCACCTGTACCGAAGCTCTGTGTCCTCCAAGGGAACGGGCAGGGTGGCTTAGCGGGAAGCACGAAGAGAAGAGCGGCGACAAACATCGCCACTGTGGCGTCTGTCACGTACCTGTCCAGAGGTAGATTAGACCGTGAGAGATGGTAATAGTGGCGTTTTGTACGTTCACGATCCTGCAGATTATTGTGTACATCATACACACTGTGTCTAGTATAATAACGTCACGGTTAGAAACCATTAACACAGCTTTGGTCTCCATCAGTGAACAATTTGCTGGTTATACTATTAGTACACAATTCTAGGAGATCTATAATCGCAGTGATATGGTGTGATGAGGATGTGTTCGTTGTTAACAGCGTTATACAAATTTCAATTGAACTCTACTGAACTCATTCCCCTAAAAAGTCCCAGTCAATGTAAGATGCTAAAATTCTAATATATAATAACCAAATAAATTCTGTGTGTATCGTGAGCTCACGATTAATATGCTGGACTCGCTATCAACTCGCCAGTCGAATAATTGATCATTACATCGCTATGTACACAATCTCTATTTGCAGATTGTATCCTCTTGGAAACTCCATTCACAAATCTTCAGCCATTTGACCTACGTGCTTTGCCACATTATCTGATACGAGGATACACACACATTAGGTGCACTAGGCTAAAGTTCCTTTTTTTTCATTATCGCTTGTTTAACAAACTCTAAAAGAACAACAGGTTTGTTTTTTCTTGATTTTTTTTTCTTCTCCTGATCAAAACACTCTGTTCTGTTTTCTACTTGGTCAGTATTTATTTATTGTAGTGAATAATCAAGTTTACTTAATAGTGTGTCAAATTTTTGAGCTTCCTGCGAGTCAAAGTGCATCTGATGACATTAGATTCGGTGTCATTTGCGTCACTGTTTGCTAACAGTGGTCTAAACATCCGAGGAAACCTTTACCGCAAAACGTACGTGCTAGTCATCGATAAAAGATAAGAATGGACTTTCAAGCCTTTTCCTAGCTGCCTCATTACCTGCTGAACTTTCTGTGCTGTTTAAATCTTATTTTTAACATGAAGTTCACGGTTCATAGTTTAACAGTCACGGTATTAACATTGACAACCAGACTTTCTGCTACTGTTACTGAAAGTCATTAACTTCACACTTTTCCCCAGGTGTCCAAAAATGGAGTTTGCTCCCATTTCTGTTGTGTCCATGTTGATCATTGAGTGTCTTTGTCAGGTCTCATTCCACAGTGCTGGTTAATATTAAGCTCATATGAAAGTAGACACTCAAGACATTTTTCTAGCCTACCTAGAAAAGTTCCAAAAAAAAAAAAAAGTACATTTTTTTCATCTTCACAGTAAAGGTTTTCAACAGAAGGAAAAAAAACACATCTTACACTGAAACCAACTGAGTCCTGACCAGAGTCCTGTACGTTTATACTGATTGAAAAGGTGCCATATGTGTTCTGGCCTTTTATTTGTGTCTTTGTCTTTGAAGAATTATTACATATGTACTGTATACTCAGAAATGGTCTAGAGATTTCTAAGCAAAAAGATGATCAGAATTAGTCATGTATGGTGGTCAAAATTGATCCTTACTCTTTATCAGCGTTGAAAAGGAGTGTTGCCCAGCCGTCCACATAACCTGGGTCGCGACTGAACCATAGAACCACCAGCAGGCCCAAGAGTGTTAAAACGCTTATTTCTCCAAAGGACATGGGCCCAAGTCTACGATACTCCTCGCAGATCACGTTATACGCAGCGATCTCTTTCTCCGTCCTCGCTGTGCCGCAGCCCCACGTTTTTCTGAAACTAGATCGAGAGATATCAGTATGGTGTCATAATATCATACAAACACATAGAAGCCTTTATTTTGTCACATATATGTTAGAGCACAGTGAAATTCTTTCTTCATATATAGCAACTTTGAAGGTTGTGGTCAGAGCACAGGGTCAGCCATGATACAGAAGAAAGGGTTAAGGACCTTGCTGAAGTGTCCAAAAATGGCAGCTTGTCAGTGCTGGGGTTTGAACCCTGATTCTCTGATCATCAACCCAGAGTCTTAAACATTAGTCTCCACTGCGTTGGGTTTTCACATCTGAGCTTATGATCAAGCTGGGGTCAGTGTGGTCCCCTGGAGTAGGTGGGGCTAAGGGTCTTGCTTAGGCACCTAACATCAATAGCTTGGCAGTAAGTTCAGAGGCTTGAACCCCAAACTTCTAATCAGTAACCCAGCTGCTTGACCACTGAGCCACCACGTCGCCAAAAAAACCACACACTAGTAAATACATTTATGACGGTCAGTAATGTATCACTTACTTGCAGCCCAGGAACACAATCTGTAACCACAGCCAGGCTGCCAAGAGCATAATAATCATGTTAGGGAAGGCGAACCCAAACCAGGAGGCAAAGTTTACAACATCTGGGTTGTCTGGGAAGAGTCTGAGGAGAGAGAGCTTTAGATATAGAGTTGCTTAGAGAAAATTATTCATCTCAACTGTTTTGGAACCTACTGGTTCATTTGTCCTGTGAGGACCAGATTGGGCCCAGTGCCTGTTAGTGTAGCAGTTCCACCAATGCTAGCAGCATAACACACACTCAGCATCATGCCCTTACACATTTTCATCATCTCTTTGGATTCATTACACTGTTCTGTTGTGTTTTGTGTGGAAAAGCTGAGGCCATTCACAAGCACTGCACACAAACAAAATGCACACATCACTCAAAGCTCATGCAATTAAAGCGGAAAACACTTTTAATAATTTCATGAATAGAGGTAGAATTTTGACACTCACCCTGACCATTAGCCTGTATATTAGGCAGGTTTTCCTCATGTTCTGAAGGAGCTCCTGCTTCTTCGTCTTCTCCCGCTGTGTTGAGTTGCTTCAGCACCGCCTGCACTATGGGCACCATCATGGCCGTAGTGGCAGTGTTGCTGATCCACATTGAGAGGAACGCTGTCACGCTCATGAAACCTAACATCAGCCTGCACAGAGTTAGTTAACATGTCACCAGACATCAACAATGAATAATCAGCACAGAGAATGGCAGTACAAACAGCACAACACACCTAAAAGCGTTGCCTTGTACTTTATTGCTGTTATCTCTGCGATAATCACTTGGCTTTTTGAAGCTGATAATTATGCCATACGTTTATGCATCAAAACATAATGTGTGGCAAAAACACACGTGATGATTGGACTCACAGGGCAGGTCGCACCCCGACGCTGAGCAAAAATCGCAGTGCAATTCGTTTGTGCAAATTCCAGTCCTCCACAGCGACGGCTACCATCAGACCACCCAAAAACAGCATGTTTGTGTCCTTCAGGTACTGCATGCAAACCTAACACACACAGGTTTGTATAGTTAAGTAGGCTTTTATTTAAAAAAAAATGGCAAATTAAAGTATGTGTATAAATGTGACAAAACATACATCCTTAGAGGTCATGATACCAAACAGAGGAAAGAGCACAACCGGTAAGAGAGCCGTAATAGCCAAAGGCAGCACCTCGGTACACCAATACACTGCCGTCAGCCCGATAACAAAGGCACAACGAGCTTCCTGCAGAGTCCAAACATTGTAAAGATAAAAAAGATAGAGACAATAACTTTCTCTCTTATTGACAGATGCTGATAGTCCTATACAGAATAACAGCCCTGTTAGTGGTAGTAACTAGAAAAACACACACACACACACACACACACACATACATACAATTTAACTTACATTGCATTGTATTTTTAAAATCAGAATACAAGCATTCAGTATTTTATCTTTTTTAACCTCCTTTCAGTTTTCCTGTCAGATTAAAAAAAAAATAATAATATTATATTTTTATTATCATGTCTTTAGCAATAACTTTATCCTAGTCTGGTCAGGGTCATGGTGGTTCCACACCAGGAGCACTGGGTGTAAGGCTCTGAAACCAAAGAACCCACAAGAACCCACATGAAACAGGACAGCTGTGTCACTGTCTAAAGCTAGTAAATATACTAATCAGTAACCAGATGTATGGTTCTCGGTTATTCAGACTACAGGCTACACAATGGTGATATATTCAGGGTTCTAATAATGTGATGGCGCATTGTGTATGTGTGTGTATGTGTGTGTGTGTGTGTATGTGTGTGTGTATGTGCATGTGTGTATATGTGTGTGTATGTGTGTTTGTATGTGCGTGTGTATATGTGTGTATGTGTATATGTGTATGTGTGTGTATGTGTGTATATGTGTTTATGTGTGTGTGTGTGTGTGTGTGTGTGTGTGTGTGTGTGTGTGTGTGTGTGTGTGTGTGTGTGTGTGTGTGTGTGTATGTATGTGTATGTGCGTGTGTGGGTGTGGGTGTGTATGTGCGTGTGTGTATGTGTGTGTATGTGTATGTGTGTGTATGTGTGTATATGTGTTTATGTGTGTGTGTGTGTGTGTGTGTGTGTGTGTGTGTGTGTGTGTGTGTGTGTGTGTGTGTGTGTGTGTGTGTGTATGTGTGTGTGTGTGTATGTATGTTTATGTGCATATGTGTGTGTTTGGGTGTGTGCGTGTGTATGTGTGTATATGTGTATATGTGTGTATATGTGTGTGTATGTGTATATGTGTGTATGTGTGTGTATATGTGTATATGTGTGTGTGTGTATATGTGTGTGTATGTGT